>NW_006408608.1:4901034-4909347 GCF_000296735.1 Chrysochloris asiatica
GTTATGTAATATCGAGTCAGTTCCAACCCATAGCGACCCTGTATAGGGTTTCCGAGGGTGTAAATCTTTACGGGAGTAGAAAGCCTCATCTTTCTCCCGGAGCAGCTGGTAGTTTCGAACCGCTGGCCTTAAGGTTCGCAGCCTGATTCGTAACCACTATGCTACCAGAGCTCCTTGGAGAACAGTATAGTTAACAGATATTGAACAAAAATTTGGTTACATATTGGGTCCCAAACTATTGAAATTAAGCTGTTTAATGAAAAAGTATACATTTAAAATGTAAGCACAGATATAAAAATATAGTCACTAGCTCTAAAATGATCAAAGTCCCAATCACATGAGAACTTGATAATATTAATAAATTTCCCTTTTCCATATTTGGTGGTGGTGGTGTGCCATGAAGTTGGTTCCAACTCATACTGACCCTGTACAGGGTTTCCGAGGCTGTCAATTTTTACAGGAGCAGAAAGCCTCATCTTTCTCCCATGGGACAGCTGGTAGTTTTGAACTGCTGACTGTGAGGTTAGCAGCCCAATTTGTAACCACTACACTACCAGAGCTTTTTAGAATCATTTTTTTCCCCCAAAACAGTAGAAAATAAAACAACCACTGTATTATTTTCAAAGAATATTTTATCTGTTTGGGAGGGCCAAATGTTGGAGCCCTATTAACAGACTTGCAGTAGGGCTCTCTGGTGAAATTATCTATAAACTATCATAACTTCAAGCAGATGAACAGTATTATTAACTAGCCTGTCCTTTACTAGGTCATTCTTTCAACAAGCTAATATTTCATAGTCTTTCTGTTTAATCCTCTAAGAAAACGAAATAACTTATTCCAAATTGTGTTTAGTTTTCCAGAAATGAATATAATGACTGATTATTTTCTTAAAAGAAAATCAAGTCTTATGTTTCTACCATTCTTTTTTCTTGCAAAGTTGCTTAAAGTAACTGCCCCCTCCCCCAAATTCAGGAAGTACTATTCATGTACCCAGTACTTAGAATTACTAGTTGGTATTGTTGTTTCTCTGCTATGCATAGAGTTTCTCTGCTATGAATAAGGAGGATCGTAGAAGAATTGATGCCTTTGAGTTGTGGTGTTGGAGGAGAATACTGAAAGTGCCATGGACTGCCAAAAGAACCAATAGATCTGTTTTGGAAGAAGTGCAGCCAGAGTGCTCCTTGGAGGCCAGGATGGCTAAGCTTTGTCTCTCCTACTTTGGACATACTGTCCGGAGGAAACAATCGTTGGAGAAGGATGTCATGCTGGGTAGGGTGGAGGGTCAGAGAAAAAGACGAAGACCCCCAACGAGATGGATCAGCCAGGTGGCATCATTGATGGACTCAGGTGTGGCAGCGGTAGTGAGGTTGGCCCAGGATCGAACATTGTTTCGTTCTGCTGTGCATGGGGTCGCTATGAGTCGGTTTCGACTCGATGGCACCTGACATGACATTGTTGTTAGCTGCCATTGAGTCGATTTAGACTCATGGTGACCCTCTTTAGGGTTTCCAAGGAGAGGCTGGTAGGTTTGAACTGCTGACCTTGCAGTTAGCAGTCCAGTGTTTGTCGTACAGCACCACACCAGGACTCTAGAATTATTAAAATTTGCAAATAGATATAGAATTCAAATACAAAATAGACTGGAAAAACATTTGCATATATTAATCATTAATATCCCTATGTGGTACTATTTGAAGTGCCTATTTATTTATTTTACTCATCTGTATGTTCTCAACTTTTATAATTTGAAAGTGGCAATAATGGAATGGCTAATAACAAAGTGACTAGGTCACTTTAATTAAGGATTCCTCTGGAATGTGGATATTGGATTACAATAAATCAACATATTAATGTTAACAGATCCCACATGAACAAAATATTAGTAGGCTCTAAGTTCATTCAACCAGAGAGTTCATTCAACCTTCTAAGAGTCTACTGCTAATCACTATCTGAGGAAAACTTAACCCTTCACTATAAGTGATATGCATTAGTCAAAACACCCCAGAATTAGGAGATTATTTTTAAAATAGAATAGATTTTTAAGTAGAATATAAATCCTATAAATCAAAGCTGATTCACTTAGACTATATAATTGCACTTGATAGAATCTCAAAATGCAATGTTTAGTAACTTATTACATATCTATAGTTCAGCAGATTTAAAGTTTTAAGTTCGCCTATTGCTCTTACGGAGTCCTGGTGTGGCACTGTGGGTTAATACGCCACACCGCAAAGCCGTTTGAACTGCTGGGTCAGCAGTTCAAGCTCACCAGCTGCTCTTCAGAAACCCTATACAGGGTTGTTATGGGCAGGAATTGACTCGACAGCACTTAACAACAACAACTGCTCTTACAGAGTCCTGGTGTGGCACTCTGGGCTAAAGCACTGGACTGCCAAGGTCAGTTTGAACCACAAAGTTTATGGTTCAAACTCACCAGCCACTTACTGGAAACCCTATACAGGGCTACTGAGTCAGAACCCACTCAAAGCCACTTAACAACAACAACTGCTCTTACTGGTGTCACACTGTAGGATAAGCACTCAAACACAAGGTTGGTTTCAACCGCAAGGCTGGTGGTTCAAACTCACCAGTCGCTCCTTGGAAACCCTATACTATAGGACCTGACTCCCTATACAGTCGGAACTGACTCCTTATAGTCTGAATTGACTCAATGACACGTAACAACAACATACTACAACTCACCTGGGAGCTATCCTTTCACTTAGAAAATAATGTTTTGTTGTAAAGAGAATTCCTCAAGACAACTTTTAATTTTTTAATGCTAGACTAATCTAAATGGTTTTTCTAAGAAAGAAAACTCAACCAGTGAGAGTTATTATGACTAAACATGTCACTGTAAACTGTTATCTGATGGGAGGGGCAAAGGATGAACTAATAAGGGATTTTATGTTTTCTGGATTCTCTCATGGTAATTTAGACACCCACCCAAGCATAAATCATTTACTTAAAAATTTTCACTGGAAAAAGTGTCTTCAAATGAGGATACTTTTGTCCTTCATAATTTTCAACTTAAATAGGTTGTTTCACTCAAGATAGGTTTCCGGAGATGCTAATTTAAACAGCCCATAAGAACTTTGATGTTATGCCTTTTTCAAATGATATAATTTACACACTTAAAACTTTTTTTCGCCCTAGTTCCTATTATCCTACTATTAATAGGAATTCTAATTTTCAAGGCCTTCATTAACTACCATTTATGTAAAACAGAATCCATTCCAAAACTGCTCATTTAAAGGACACTTGACCTGCTAATTTCCAAGCTTCGAGTTATAGCCATGTTATCAAGAGAAGGCTACAGCTTAATATTATTTGACATCCTCTGATGTTGTGCCTTGTATAGGGCTTCTGACGAGCCGCTGGGGGGTTTGAACCACCAGCAGTCCAGTGCTTATCATACAGCATCACACCAGGACCCTCTAGATAGCTTTTTATATACTGAGTTCCTAGAGGAATCTGGTGCTCACTCAAATGTCCCACCAGACAGAAAGCTCTCCCTTTGGTAAGAACCACTCAGTGGCTCCGCCCAGAGCCTGACCTGGGACCTAGACAGACAGGGTCAGTTGTGCAGCCCCACAGCACAAAAATGCCACAAGGATCACATCAGCTTTTAGCGAGCCTCAGTGAGTTTTCTTCAAAAGCAAGCTCCCTTTTTAAAACTTTACATCCATGAAGATCTGAACGTGTGCTAACAACCTAAGGAAGACAGTTACTCCACCAGGGAAACAAAAGTAGTTCAAAAGGATGGGTGTAAAGGAAAAGAAAGTTCAGAAGCTAGGAACTGGGGGCAAACTTCTGTATTCCTTGACAAGGGAATCTTGCTGGATTTCAAAAACAAGGTTGGAGATCAGAGTTGTTTTGTTTCTTTTTTTAGGAATTCACAAGCCTAACCATTTCCACATTCCCAAGGAAAAGGAATAACTGCACCTCAAAAAAGAAATGCGGTTACTATGGTTACCAGTCTCCAACCTCAATTCTGCAAAGGGAGACTGAGCTGTAGGCAAAGGTCCTTTTCTTTGTCTGCATGCACACATGGAGAATAAACCTAACAGCCTGCCCTGCAGGCTGAGCACAGGATTGTTTCGGAGAACCAAAGCAGCATTAAAACAAAGATGTGGGGTAAAAAATTTCAAAACAAAAAACTCCCACTGGAGTAGACACTATAAAACAGAGTAGAACTGCTCCCATAGGGCCTCCAATGCTGTAATCTTCATGGGAAAGGACTGCCACATGTTTCTCCCGCTAAGCGGCTCAAAGCTTCGGCCAAACGCTTTAATCACTGTGCCACCAGGGACCCATTCAAAATCATGAACACCTTTATTTTGGAGTACTAGTGTGGCGCTGTGGGTTAATGTGCCAGACTGCAAAGCCGTTTTAACTGTAAGGTTGGAGGTTCAAGCTCACCAGCTGCTCCTTGGAAACCCTATACAGGATCGCTATTGGTCGGAACCGACTCAACGGCACTTCACACAACACACACAAGCAGGAACTCCAGACATCGCCTGATATAAGCCAGCCCAGGCAACACCCAGTCCTTCAACTAGGACTGTTCTCCCAAGTTTAAAGACTACCATAGTCCAGTCACCGAATCCAGTAAGCAAATATGGCGTAGGAAAGAGTCAATGGGAAGCCAAAGATACAGTCCATCGACAGCCCAAGCTAAACCCGTGGTATAGAATCAGTAATCTCTCAAAAGGCTACAATTTCCGTAAGTAGGAGTTGAGAAAAAAGTGTGTTAGGAACAACCCAGATGTTCAGACCCACTTCATATCAAAGACGCTACAACAATCAGCGCGGAAACAGCAAGGCAAACGCAATCTACAGCGCAGGCGCGCGGAGCAACGTCTAGAGTACTTTGGTCTTGCCCCTCCTCCTTCCCTCAAAGGCCAGGGAAGTTCCCCAATGCGCGTGCGCACTGAGAAACGTTGGGGAGGGGGAGAAAACTGTTCCCGGCATTGTGAAAGAGAACCGCCCCCGCGGCGAACGCGCGCGCGCTCACGGACACTCTCACACTCGCTCCCGAGCTGCCCACCCGGTCCGTTACGCATGCGCGCTACAAGGAAGGCGCTGGCTGAGCCTGCGGCATTTTGTTGGGTATCCCTGAGAAGTTTCTGGAAAGACAGCCAAGGGGAAGCTGGGGGATGGGAAGCGCAGGGAAATGAGTGCTTGAGAGAAAGGAAAGGAACAAATCTAAAGCACCCCAACATCGCCCTACATTACAACCATCAAGCCAAGGCCAAAGCTCACTTGGACCCTCATGCCAGGGGAAAAAAGCAGGAAGACTGCAGCCGCTCCTTTCTCTGCCTGTGCCAAGGCCCCTCAGCACAGGGAGAAGGGAGAGACCTGGGGAGGGTAGCGGTGAAAAGCCTAAAATGCTCCCTGGAAGTTTGCATGATGGAATGAAAGCCGAAAGCTGCCCTCTGGAGCCGCCAGTGCACTTGGGGGCCATCAAGGGCTCGTCGCTGCCCTCTTGAGTGCAGGTTCAGTATGTTAGGATTCAACGTGGCTGCCGAAGTATTGGCTTTGGGATTGCTTTAACTCTTTTTCCTTTAATTTCCCTTTATTTGGGGGGAATCCTTCCCTCCCTTTTCCTGCCTGGAGCTAAAGCTGCGAGTCTGTGGACTCCTCCCCGCGCCTGTGAGGACTGTGCCTCACCTGGGCAGGGGTTGCTTGCCGGTGTGAGGCTCCCATTGTTTACCGCTTCAGGTAAATGCCTCTCGGAGAGGGGCAAGTTGGGAAGAGCAAGGCAGCTCGCACACACAAAGGCACTGCGTCGTTTATGAACTTGCAGCCATGCTTCCGCAGAAGTGGCCCTAGGTGGGACGATGACTAAAGGAGCTGTGGCCCGTTGGGGCAGGGAGTCCAGAAAAAAAACCCATCAAAATGAAGTGAAGGTTCGCAATTCCGTGCTGGGGGCAAGAATCCCGGCGCCTTTTACTTCTCCTTCGGGCGCTCCTCTCCCAGGATCGGCTGCCATTTTGTGGCGTAACCGCCATTTCGCGCTACCCGCGCCCGGGCGGGGGGAGGGGGGCGCGTCCCCGCTTCTCACGGTGGGCGGGGGTGGGAGGGGGCGTCGTCGGCGCCGTGGAGAGCGCCTGTGGTGCCCCCCAGAAGCCAGGGGCGAGCACGTCCTCTTTGTTCTTCACTTCTGGTCTGGACACACTGTGTCCTTACCACAGAGCGTGTGTACGCAAATTACCTTGTCGTTTCTACCCCCAGGAACCCTTTAAATAGTGGAAATTCCCACCCCCACCCCTGCAGTGTGAAAGGGATCAAATTTATGAGGAAATGCTTCGAAGGCAACCGTGGGAAGCTGTCGTTTCACCCTGAGAATGTAGGCGTTTTCTGGAGTTGGGTGCGGGTGGGAGTAACAAGTCCGTCCATTTGAAGGTTGTGTCTATTGTGAGATGCCATCGAGTCGATTGCGACCCTGAACGACGCTGTGTAGACTTTACGAGAAAAGGCTGGTGGGTTTGAACTGCCAAACTGTGTGGTTAGCAGTCCTGTGCTGATCCTGCAGCGCCACATCAGGACTCCCGAACTGTCATGGCGTACCCGTGCCGCAAATAAGCGTCTGAGTGCTCAGCATGCCTGGAAGGGCTTCAGGCGCTGCTGTTGAGACGAAACAAAGGTGTTAAAAAAAAAAAACCCAGTGAAGCCAAGGGGTCGGGCTCTTTAATAAAAAAAAAAAAAAAAAAAAAAAAAAAAAAAGAAAGAAAGAAAAGCGGCGTCTTTGAAGTGCTGTGAGCCTAGCCGGCCGAGAGGCTGCGTTTCATTGGCTGGCTGCTAGCACGCACTGCGCAACTTTTTTTCAGATTCCATGTTAGAGCCTGTTTTTATAGCTGAGCCATAAACTTCACAATAAATTGGGATTTCATTCCTGTGTATGGAGAACAATCTACCATTTGACTTATTTTATTAAAAAATCCCTTATGAGTATGTAAATAACGTGGACTCGGTAAAATCCTGGGCCTTCCAGTGTCATTTCAAATCCTGAAAGAGCTTTTGTTTTTCTCGGACTTTAAGGGAACTGTTTAAATGTGAATCCTGGCATTTTCATGTGAAGGTGGTGGCGTGAATCAACAAAGCCAGGAAATTTGAGAGCAATGCTGCTAAGTTTGTCTTCAAGCCTTGCCTTTGTGCGAGGGATTTTTATTTAATGGGTGCTTTTGGGTTTTTTTTCACAGCAGTATGGGTTCATAAACGAGGCAGCCCTTTCTTGGCTCAAGTCTATTGGTGTCAGAGCTATATTAGGTGATTTGTTGTTAGTTTTTGTTTACTATGTGTAATTGTAGGGGATTGTCTGCTTCAGTAATTGAAGGATAACACTAGTAAAGATAGAATGAAAAGGAAGAAAATGTATTTCTTGTTGAGGAAACCGATTTGAGGGCTTCATCGATCCTTGTAAACCCTATGCAGGGATGCTAAGGGTCGGAATAGACTCGACAGCACTTAACAACAACCACAAATGAAAGAAACATCTGAGAGACAGATTTCAAACTGTTTTAGTTTCAGTAAAGCTCTCCAAAGAGCTTCACATTTTTATACTGTATCTTTAGCTTCTGCGATATATATTCTTCTTTCAAGTAGAGCTTATGAGATATGTTTGCTTATTTTAAAAATGTTACTTTTTGTCTGCTTAACCTGATTTAAATAGTATGAAACTTCGTTCTTTTTGGAAATTTGTGTATGTTGTGCGAATGCAGGCAAAATATTATGCCCCAACTAGCCCAACAACTGAAATTCAGACAATGTATAACCCTCTCCTTTCATTTTGTACATAGAATGATTAAACAGTTCTAAGTCGTAGAATTTCGTTTTTGTTTGTAAAATACATACTTAGTACACACCTTTAAGTATTCAACACAAAAAGCACTCTCTTTTTTTAAATACAAAACTGGTGTCAATTTCTGTTTTCTTAACAGGTAATATTTTATACTATTCACATCTTCCTTATATCAAGGTCAGCAGTGTACAAAATAGCTAAGCAGAAATCCAGGGATAAACCACTTTCCCCATCCTAGTAATGACCTCAGACATATTCCGACCCCCCAAATCAATAAGTCCAAACACTGTTTGGCAGTCCAAATAAACAGATTTCAGATTACCACAGTCTCATAGTCTTTGATCATCGGTGAAATGACCTTTGTATATGTACTCTTGTTGTTGTTGTTAAGTGCCGTTGAGTCGGTTCCGACCCATAGCGACCCTGTGTGTACTCTTAGGTCCCACCAAAATACATGTTGTCAGGTGCCATCGAGTCGGAACCGACTCAACGGCACTTCACACAACACA
>NW_006408608.1:4909497-4934981 GCF_000296735.1 Chrysochloris asiatica
GAAGCCTAGCCATCTTGGCCTCCAAGGAGCACTCTGGTTGCACTTCTTCCAAAACAGATCTATTGGTTCTTTTGGCAGTCCATGGCACTTTCAGTATTTT
Organism: Chrysochloris asiatica; assembly: GCF_000296735.1. Lineage (NCBI taxonomy): Eukaryota > Metazoa > Chordata > Mammalia > Afrosoricida > Chrysochloridae > Chrysochloris > Chrysochloris asiatica. Next base: position 4,909,598 of record NW_006408608.1, read on the forward strand.
CCTCCAACACCACAACTCAAAGGCATCAATTCTTCTACAATCTTCCTTATTCACAGTCCAGCTTTCGCATCCATATGTACATGTACTTATGTTTTATACTGAGAGCATATGTATGTGTTTTTTGTTTCTTTTTAACTTTTTATTGTGAATTAAGTGAAAGTTTACAAAGCAAATACTTTTTACTTTCAACTAATCACATACTTGTTTCATATCAATGATTGCAAATCTCTCCATATACCATCAGTTATCAGTATTTACCTCTATTAGCTTTAACTCTTGCATCTCCCCTTGTCTTCCACTACCTCCATCTTTCCTCTGCCAACCTCCCTCTTGTATGTTGCCCTCCTCATCACCCATGTTAACATGTGTCCATCTTCTACCCAATGAATACTTTTTCCCTTCCCTCCATCATGGAATGTTTCTTTTATCAAGAAAACCTTAACTTTTCATGACAGTGGTCTCATACAATCTTTCTTCTTTTGTGATTGACTAATTTCTCTCAGCATAATGTCCTCCAGGTTTATCCATGTTGTGAGGTATTTTGCAGATTCATGCTTATTCTTTAACATTATCTAGTATTCCATTGTGTGTATCTACCACAGTTTTTCTGTTGTTCAGCATTTAGGCTATCTCCACCTTTTTGCTCTTCATAATTATTTTTTGAGTTTGTCAAGAAGGCATTGCTAGAAAATTCCAGGATTGCTAATTCATTGTTTCTATAGTTTTTCTTTCTTCTCCTGAAACTGAGGGGTCTGAGTTAATTTGTACCACATTTGTGTTCTCTGAAAGAGTGTAGGTGTTAACCAAAACCTTTACTTACATACCCAGATCTTTATGACAGTCAGTATAGAAGTGATATGTGCTGGGCCCCATTAGCTCATCCCTTACGATTCCTTTATTTTTTGGCATTTGGTGAAGCTTGTGTACAGTCTTCCTGAGCAATGGGTAGAAATACTAAGTCTATTGTTGGAGGATTTTATGCCAAAATCTGGCATAGAAGGGAATCTAAAACAATAAAAATAAACCTTTTCCTGATAATGATAAATTAACTCCTTTGGACATTTTAGTAGCATGGGAAGTCTTTCAAAATATTTTTGGCAGCAGTTAACACTCCCACATACTGTAATAGTCTTTTTTTCCCATCGAGGCAAAGCATTCAGATAGTTAGTTGTAAAATGTTTCCCTTGCATTTCAGAAGTACTGGAGGGTCAGCAAAAAAAAAAAGGCACCACCACCACCACCACCCCCCCAGCGAGATGGATTGGCACAGTGGCAGTAGCAGTGGACTCAAACATAGTAATTGTGAGGATGGTGCAGGACCAGGCAGTGTTTCGTTTTATTGTTTATAGAGGCGCTATGAGTAGGAACCAACTCAAGGGCATATAACAATAACATTCAAGCAATTTTTTTTTTTTTCTGAAGATAATTAAAAAACAATTGCAGCAGTACATCCACAGGGAGCTGCCAGAGATTCCAACCAGATTCAGAAGAGGATATTGTTATTGATATTGACGACAACTGGATCTCTTTTGAAACCAGGCAATATCAGAAAGATGTTTACTTGTACACTGTTGACTATGCAAAGGCATTTAATTGTGTGGATTATAACTAACTATGGATAACATTGCAAAGAATAGGTATTCCAGAACACTTAATTGTACTCACGAGGAATTTGTACATAGACCAAGAGGCGATGTGGTTAGAACAGAACAATGGGATACTGAATAGTTTAAATCAGAAAAGATGTGTGTCAGGCTTATATTCTTTCACCATACTTACTCAGTCTGTATGATGAGCAAATAATCTGAGAAGCTGGATTATATGTGATATGCAGATGATACAACCTTGCTTACTGAAAACAAAGAGGTCTTAAAATATTTAGCCTTCAGTATGAATTGTACCTCAATGTAAAAACAACAAAAATCCTCACGTCTGGACCAGTATATCATGATAAATGGAGAAAAGATTGAAGTTGTCAAAGTTTTCATTTTGCTTGGATGTACAATGAATACTTAACAAGTGGCAGTCAAGGAATCAAAAGACATATTGCATTAGGCAAATCTGCTACAAAAGACCTCTTTAAAGTGTTTAAGAGTAAAGGTGTCAGTTTGAGGACTAAGGTGTGCCTGGCCCAAACTATAATATTTTCAATCACCTCATAAATGCATTTGACTTTGGACAATGAATAAAGAACATAGAAAAATTGATTGTTGGAATTAGGATCTTGTTGAAGTATACTGAAAGTACCATGGACTGCCAGAAGATCAAGCAGATCTGTCTTGGAAGAAGTACAGCCAGAATGTTCATTAGAAGCAAGGATGGTAAGACTTTGTCTCTCCTACTTTGGATATGTTGTCAGGAAGTATAAATCCCTGGAGAAGGGATATCATGCTTGGTAAAATGGAGGGTCAAAAAGAGTAAGACCCCCAACAAGATGGATTGACATGGTGGCAGCAACAGTGGGCTCAAACATAACAATTGTGAGGATGGCGCAGGACCAGGCAGCATTTCATTCTGTTGGGCAGAGGGTTGCTATGAGTGGGAACTGCCTAGATGGCTCCTAACAACAACAATTTGTTATGTATGAGATACACATGCGTGTTTTTGTGTATTGGGGAGTTGTCAACATGTGCATCAGAGTTGTATCCTTTCACCATACTTTTCAGTCTGCTTACTGAGCAAATAATCTGAGAAGCTGAACTATGTGGCAATGCATACAGCTTCAGTATTTGAGGAAGCAGCATTAACAACCTGTAATATGCAGATAACACAAGCTTGCTGAAAGTGAAGGGGACTTGAAGCACTTACAGATAAAGATCAAATGCTTCTTTCTGTAAGGATTACACATTAAAAAATCCTCACAACTAGACCACTAAGGGACATCAAGATAAATAGAAAAAAAGAAGTCAAGCATTTCATTTTACTTGGATGTATAATCAATGTCCGTGAAATCTGCAGTCAAAAAATCAAACAACATACAGCATTCACAAACAAATCCCCTTCAGAAGACATCTTGAAAGTGTTGAAAGGACTAAGGTACACCTTGGTATTTTCAATCACCTCATGTGCGTGTGAAAAGTGGTCAATTTATGCATTTGAATTACCGTGTTGGCAAAGAATACTGAATATGCGTGTTGGCAAAGAATACTGAATATGCCATGTATGTATCGCCAGAGGAATGAATGAGTTCTGCTATGGGTCGGCACCAATTCAATGGCACTTCACAACAACAACTGCAAGAATGCTCCTTGGAAGAGAGGATGGTGAGACTTCATCTCATGATTGTGTTACCAGGAGGGATCAGTCCCTGGAGAAGGATATCATGCTTAGTAAAGTAGAGGTTCAATAAAAAAAGAAGACCCTCAAGGATAGTGGTTTTAACAATGGGCTCAACCAGAGCAATGATTGTGAGGATGGCACTGGGCGGGCAGTGGGGTTTTTTATTTATTTTTCTTTCTGTTGTATATAGGGTTGCTATGACCTAGAACCCCCTCTAACAACAACAACAGATGTTATTTAAAGCCTAAGACTGGATAAAATCACCAAGGGAGTAAGTAATTAGAGAAGGTAGGAGAAACAAGAAAGCCCTGGGGCACTTCTCACTTAAGCTACCAGTTGTTGTTAACAGTTCCCATTGTTGTTAAGTGCCATTAAGTTGCTTCCCACTCGTAGTGACCCTGTATAGGGTTTCAGAGGAGTAGCTCCTGAGCTTGAACCACCAACCTTGTTACCAGCAGGGTGTGATGTCAAAGAAGTCAAGTGAAGTAAGTGTTTAAAGGAACAGAAAATGGTCAATTGTATCAAATGCTGCTGAGTGGTTGTGATGAAGCCTGATTACTGATCATTGTTGTTAACTGCTATTGAGTTGGTTCCAACTCACAGTGCCCCTGTATAGGGTGCTCAGGAGTAACTGATGGGTTTGAACTGACAACCTTTCAGTTAGCAGTCCAGTGCTTATCCTACAACACCGACCACACCAGGACTCCATAGGATTTAGGAATGTGGTCATCCGTGACCTTGATTAGCAGCTGTTGTTAAGTGCTGTCAAGTCAGTTCCAATCCAACTCTGTATAGGGTTTCTGAGGAGCTTAGTGAGGGTAAAAGCTTGATTCAATTGAATTGCATACAAAAATTAGTCTGGAGACTCAACTTTGGGTGAAAGTTCTATAGTGAGGCTTAGAGGGAAAGATGCCAATGACTTTCTGTGATAACAGAAACTATCTTCAGTTTCAAACTGTTATTGGATCAGCACAAGAACGAGGAACTCGTGACCTTTAGGCTTTTAGATGTATTTTTACACCCTCAAAATATGATCTACTTCTAGCTTTGTATTTGCTCAATAATGAAAGGAATAAGACTTGATTTTTTTATGGGAGATAAAAGCCTCATTTTTCTTCCACAGAGCAACTAGTAGATTTGAACTACTGACCTTGTGGTTAGCAGCCCAGCTCGTAATCCAGTACGCCACCAGGGCTCCTATAGGGTTTCTATGAGTCAGAATTTTCTCAGCAGTAATTATAAAATATGCAAATTCGGAACTTGGAAAAATTTGGGCAGTAGGACAAAGATCTCAGCAGAGAGATTTTCCTGGAAAATCTCACCAGTGTACTAAAGTAATTCGACCAATCATTACAAAGCTTAGAGATACAACAAAGGCCCCAGACTTTGCCCTGGTTTCTCAAGCATATATGGCAACAATCACTGATAACTTTGCCGCTTTTGTTGGAGTTCCTATAGAAATAATGGTGGCAAACTGATTCCATTGCAAGAATTGTTGTTGTAAGGTGCCATCAGTCTTGATACCACATTCATCTTCATATAATCTAGCTTTTTGGATTTGCTCAGCATGCAGATTGAATAAATAGGGTGAAAGAATATAACCCTGGCTCATACCTTTCCTAATATTAAACCATTCAGTGTCCCCTTGTTCTATTCTAACAACTGCCTCTTGGTCTATGTACAGGATTCCTCATGAGCACAATTAAGTCCTCTGGAATTCTCATTCTCCAAACTGCTGTCCATAGCTTGTCATGATTTACACAGTTGAAAGCCTCTGCATAATCAGTAAAGCACAGGTAAAAATCTTTCTGGTATTCTAAGTTTTCAGACAAGATCCATCTGACACCATCAATGATATCCCTCCTTCCATGTCCTCGACAGACTATTGCTTGAACCTCTGGCAGTTTCCTGTCGATGTACTGTCGTAGCCATTTTTATTGTGAATTGAGTGATAGTTTACAGGACAGATCATCAGTTTTACACTCAACTAATCACACTTTGTTTCATTGCAACGATTACAATCCCCTCCATGCATCATCAGTTAACAGTGTTTACCTCTATTCCTTTTTTTTTTTTTTTTTGATGTACACAAAATGCACAGAAAATATATATTCCTTTAAACAACCAAAGGTCACATTTTGCAAGCCAGCCTCTTGCCCGCAGGCACACAGTCTTTCTCATTTCATGAGTTTAGAGTCTTTAGCTGCTCGATGTTTCTATGCCATTGTCTCTGCTTCTGGTCTCTGCTGTCACTACTTTTGTGGTTAGGATCCCATGCTCTGCTCATGCTCTTCCCTCTTGATGGTCCTAGGGTCCTCTGTTGCTAGAATGAAAGATTAACTACTCCCGCCTTTTTGTTTCCCATCTTCTACCTTTACAGTTGTGACCATCACAATTATAACAGTTACTCACTATTGAATCAAAAGAATCCTATCTCCATTTCAGCAGACCTTTCTGGACAAGAGGAAAACTATTCAGTGGGGATTCTACCTGCTTCTTGGAGGCCAAGATGGCCAAACTTTGTCTCTCATACTTCGGACATATTGTCAGGAGGGACCAGTTGCTGGAGGAGGATATCATGTTTGGTAAGATGAGGGTCAGAGAAAAAGAGGAAGACCCCCAAGAGATGGATTGGCCAAGTGGCAGCATCGATGGACTCAAGTGTGGCAACAGTAGTGAGGTTGGCCCTGGATCAGGCAGTATTTCGTTCTGCTGTGTATAAGGTCGCTATGAGTTGGTGCTGACTCGATGGCACCTAACAACAACAACATTCCTAAGTTGCCAGTCTCTATCAACCTTGTATATACTGAGTAGACAAGCTTGATCCATGCTGTGAATTCCCTCTTGGTTGGAATTTTGAGCAACTGCATCTATAAGCAAAAAAGTCCAGTTCATTAAATAGTAGCAATTTATGCTTGCTTCCTGTATCAAACTTTTTTATCTTCCTGTAGTTGAGTTCTGATCAGCAAGTCATCCTTGCTAGGTGAAATGGGTGAGTTGGGTGTTCTTGCATGCCTCCCTGCACTTCAGAGCAACTGGCTGCTTCACTCTCAGCTTTAGCTCCTAGTGTCAGTGTCTGTGGGCTCAGGATTTCCCAGGGCTCGCTAAACTTCAGACCAGCCAGCCCTTCCTCTTGTCTCATCTCAAGGATAACAGGTATCTATGGAACATGGTTGAACTCAGCCCATATCTTCATTTCTACATTTCTCACACTTCCACTCATAAACAGACCAAGGTGGTCACCAACCTGCTTACAAGCTTGCTTGTGTGTTCCTTTTGCATTTCAGTCTTGGAAGGGGGTTTTGTAGCCATTTAAAATCATATTTACCAAAATTATGCTTGGATGTAAGATTAATGATACTATTAATTTCCACATTCTGTTGGGTCACCTTTGAAAAGGGCACAAATATAAATGTCTTCCTGTCAGTTGGCCAGATAGCTGTCTTCAAAATTTCATGGGATAGGTGAGTGCCTCCAGTGTTGTATCAGTTTGTTGAAAGATGTCAATTTGTATTCCATCAATTACTGAACATTGCTCTTTGCCAATGCCTTCAGTATACATTGGACATCTTCCTTCAGTATCATTGTCTCTTGATCATATGCTATCTCTTGAAATGGTTGAACAACATCCCTTTCTTTTTGGTAAAGTGATTCTGTATATTCTTTCCAGCTTTTCTGAGGCTTTCTGCATCATTCAATATTTTGCCCGTAGAATCCTTCAGTATTGCATCCCAAAACTTGAATTTTTCCTTAGTTGTTTTAGTTTGAGAAATGCTGAGCATGTTCTTCCCTTTTGGTTTTCTAACTTCAGATCTTTGCACATTTCATTATAATACTTGATGTTGTCTTCTCAAGTTGCCCTTTGAAATTTTCTGGTCAGCTCTTTGACTTCTTCATTTCTTCCATTCACTTTAGCATCTCTATGCTAGAGTGCAAGTGTCAGAGTCTCATCTGGCATCTATTTTTGTCTTTTCCTTCTTTCTTGTCTTATTCATGACCTTTGGCTTTCTTTCTGTATGATGTTCTTGATGTCATCCCACAATTCTTCTGATCTTTGGTCATTAGTGTCTGAGCATCAGATCTGTTCTTGAGATGATCTCTAAATTGAGGTGGGATATGTTCAAGGTCATATTTTGGCTCTCGTGGACTTGTTTCAATTTTCTTGAGCTTCAGCCTGAACTTGCATAAGAACAGTTGATGGTCTGTTTCACAGTCTGCCACTGGCCTTGTTTTGGCTGATGATATGGAGCTTTTCCACAGATGTAGTTAATTTGATTTCTGTGTATACCATCTGGTGATGTCCATGTGTATAGTCATCTTTGATGTTGTTTATTAAAGGTATTAGCAATGAAAAAGTCATTGGTTTTGCAAAATTCTATCATGCAACCTCTAGCAGCATTTCTGTCAACAAGGCCAGGTTTTACAACTACTGATCCTTCTTCATTTCCAGCTTTTGCATTCCAATCACCAGTAATTATCAACACATCTTAATTGCATGTGTGATCCATTTCAGACTGAAGAAGTTGATAGAATTTTTCAATTTCATCATCACTAGCTTTAGTGGTTGGTGCATAAATTTGAGTAATAGTGGTGTTAGCTGGTCTTCCTTGTAGGTGTGTGGATTTTATTCTTTCACAGATAGCATTATTCTTCAATATCTTGAAATACTCTTTTTAATGATTAACGCGAATGATTCCTCTTCAATTTGTCATTCCTGGCATAGTAAACCACATGATTGTCAGATTTTTAATGGTCAGTACCATTACATTTGAGCTCACTAATGCCTAGGATATTGATCTTTATGCATTCCATTTCATTTTGACAACAGAAGAATGGTAATGCCTAAAGAATTAAGTGTCTGAATGTTTTGTATGTTTTCTTCCATGCTGTAGTCTGCTTAGTTTCACCAAGTACCAAAGAGTAACAGTTAACTAGAATGATGATATGCTTTATATGAAAATGGACTAAAGCTCTACTTTCAAAATCCTGTATACTGATAAGTATACAAGTTGAAATATTCCTCTCTCTAGTTTATGTAGAATAATGTCCTCAACTGTTTTCCCTTGTCCCAGCACCCTGGTGTATAGTGGTAGTGGATCATTAAGGGACTGAGGGAGGACTGTAGACCTAGAATAAAAATAGCAGAATTCCAGGGCATTCTGATACATCTGTTTAGTGGGACTTTTCTCACACCTCCTGAGGATCACTCGTGAGGAATTTAAAATATTGCTGGAGAACAAGAGATCATTTCCCTCCTGACAATATGTCCAAAGTATGAGAGATGAAGTTTGGCCATCTTGGCCTCTAAGGAGCACTCTGGCTGCATTTCTTCTAAAACAGATCTATTGATTCTTTTGGCAGCCCATGGCACTTTCAGTATTCTCCTCCAACACCACAACTCAAAGGCATCAATTCTTCTACGGTCTTCCTTATTCACTGTCCAGTTTTCGCACACATATGAGATTATTGAAAATACCATGGCTTGGTACAGACGCACCTTAGTCCTCAAGCTGACATCTTTGCTCTTCAACAATTTAAAAAGTTCCTATGCAGCAGATTTGCCTAATGCAATACGTCGTCTGATCTCTCAGTCAAGAGATCAGACGATGTTTTATTGCATTAGGCAAATCTTCGGTAAGTGTTGATAGTTGACCCAAGAATAATGAAGTCCTTGAAAACTTCAATCTTTTCTCCAGTGATAAGAATGTTGTTTATTGGTCCAGTGGTGAGGATTTTTGTTTTCTTGGCATTAAGATGTAATCCATACCAAAGGCTGTGCTCTTTGATCTTCATCAGTATATGTTTTAAGTCCTCTTCACTTTCAGCAAGCAAGGTTGTATCATCTGCATATCGCAGGTTGCTAATGAGTCTTCCTCCAATCCTGATGCCACATTTTTCTTCATAAAACCCAGCTTCTCATATTATTTGCTCAGCATACAGGTTGAATAAGTATGGTGAAAGAATACAACCTTGTCGCACACCTTTCCCAATTTTAAAACATTCAGTGTTCCCATGTTCTATTCGAACAACTGCTTCTTGGTCCAGGTACAGATTCCTCATGAGTACAATTAAGTGTTCTGGAGTACTCATACTTCTCAATGTTGTTCATAGCTTGTCATGATCCACACAATCGAAGGCCTTTGCATACTCAATAAAGCACAGGTATATATCTTTCTGATATTCTCTGCTTTCAGCCAAGACCCAGCAGACATCAGCAATGATATCTCTCATTCCACAACCTCTTCTGAATCCGGCTTGAACCTCTGAAAGTTCTCTGTAGTATGATTGTAGCCGTTTCTGTATTACCTTTAACAAAACTTTACTTGCTTGAGATATCAAAGAGATTGTCCAATGATTTCCGCATTTCGTTGGGTCACCTCTCTTTGGAATGGGCACAAATATGGATCTCTTCCAATCAGTAAGCCAGATAGTTGTCTTCCAAATTTCTTGGCAGAGATGAGTGAGTGCTTCCTGTGCCGCCTCACTTTCTTGAAAGATTTCAATTTTTATTCCATCAATTCTTGGTGCCTTGTTCAGTTGCTGGTAGTAAAGGATATGTTTTGAAAACTGTACTTCCTCAAGAGGTCCAAGAGAGGTACTAAGTAAAAAATGTACATCGCCTTGCAAAAGATTAAAAAATAAGTATGATGGGTGTTATATTGGGGAACTTTAAAGTGTTATAACTATCATGCTGCCTATTGGATGCTTATTTTTAAACATTATCATTCGACCTGCTGGAGAAATACAGAACCAGCTTTGCGGTTGGTTTGTTTGTGACAAATCATCTGAATATTTGAACTTGTTATCTTTATAGTAACCATCCTTGGTTCATTTACTCCATATTTATTCAATAAATAGTTAATTGTTATTGTTGTTGTTAAATACTGTCGAGTCAATCCCTACCCATAGCGACCCTGTATTGGGTTTCCGAGGAGCGGCTGATGAGCTTGAACTTCCAACCTTGCAGTTCAAATGGCTTTTCAGTCTGATGCATTAACCCACAACACCACACCAGGACTCCAAATACTTCATTGGACTCGTTTTTAAATGACAGAGTGGGAAAGTGGAGTGGTAGCAGGTAAGGGGTGAGTGACTAGTGAAAATGGGTTCAAATGAAGCTTGTTTTTAAAGTGGAAGAAATTACAGTGCCTTTGTACCACAACTGCAGATGCCTTAGGGTATTTATGTGGGTGGGAGAGAGTGCAGAGAGATGACCCAGATCCTTGTCCTTAAGTAGGAGAGAGGGACTGACGAAGTGCATGATTGGCTGTTAATAGGAGCGGTCAGACTCCATCAAGCAAAAGACTAGAGGACAGAAATATGGGTGAGCTGATGTGGCTGAGCAAGCCTATGCAGGAGATAACACTCATTTATGAGACAGACTCAAGATTCTAGCTCTAGAGTGACTCCTAGGACAAGGAGAGTTGCCCAGAGTTTCCAAGTGTATAATATTTACAGAATCAGACTGCCGTATCTTTCTCCCTTGGAGCTGCTGGTGGGTTCAATTGTCCTGCCCAGCCAAACACTTAACCACTGCACCACCAGGGCTCCAATACTGAGCACATGAATGTTAGATTGCTTTTTTTTACTTTTTCATGCTCTTCTAAATTACAGTTTTCCAAAGAAATATGGTATTGGAGTTGTGGATTTAGTTTTCTAGGTATTAGAATAAAGTTTAAAGTTTATGGATGTTTCTGCTAAGGATTCCTTAATTCCTCTTACTTATCATCACAGGAGCCCTGGTGTGGCACAGTGGGTTAATGTGCTAAACTGCAAAGATGGTTTGAGCTTCAAGGTTGGTGGTTCAGTCTCACCAGCCGCTCATTGGAAACCCTATACAGGGTTGCTATGGGTCAGAACTGACTCGATGGCACTTAACAACAATAATCATATCATAAGTATATTGTTGTTGTTGAGTGGCGTTAAGTCGATTCCAACCCATAGTGACCCTGTATAGGGTTTCCAAGGAGCAGCTGGTGAGGTGGATCCACCAACCTGGCAGTTCAAACAAGTTTGCAGTCTGACGCATTAGCCCACAGTGCCACACTGGGTTCCCAGACAAGAATGTTAGGGTGTTTATTTACTGCCACATCTTTCTCCTGCAGAGCAACTGGTGGGCTCAAACTAATGACTTTTTGATTAGCAGCCAAGTACTTAACACCACTGCACTCCCGGGGGTCCCTCAACTTACACAGTCTTCCCAAATATTACAGAATTGATTTGGATCAAGGTTCTGGCTAATAAAAATAAGTGGGGTGGGGGAAGAAATCCCATTTAGTGCATTTCTGTTTTCTTATGCATTACTATTGTTAAGAGCTATTGAGTCAGTTCTGCTTCATAGTGACCTTGTATAGGGTTTCCAAGGCTGTAAATCTTTGCAGAAGCAGAAAGCCTCATCTTTCCCCCATGGAGTAGCTGGTGGGCTCAAACCACCAACCTTGTAGTTTGCAGTCCAGTGCTTATCCTACAGAGCCACCACACTCCCATCTTATGCAAAAACTAAAGTAAAACATACACGATTGCTGAAGTTTGAAAGCAAGCAACAGTTAGTTTCCTAATTGTTGTTGAGTGTCATCAAATCTGTTCCAACCCATAGTGACTCTGTATAGGGTTTCCAAGGAGCAGCTGTTGAGCTTCAACCACCGACCTTGGGGTTCATACCGATTTTGCAGTCCAGCGCATTAACCCACAGCACCACACTGAGGCTTTATTCCTGGAGAAGCCCTTGTCTTTGGTCATGATGGAATATTTGCAAGGGGAAACGAAGCAACTTATGGCATCATTCACATTTGTCATTGTGGCTGGAGACTAAGATATTGCATAATTAACAAGTCCATAGAGAAGTCAGTGGAACAATTGAGGAATTAGACATTAGGAACTCAATGAGGTTCCCATATGTGTTTGCGAGTGTTGCAAGATGGGAATGCTTAATTAGGCTCCCAGCCTTGCTCCTGCTGTTTCCCAGCACCAGGCCTTTTATGAGTACTTAGAATACTCAGTTCTCAGAAAAAAATTTCAGAAGCCAAACTCAGACTGAGGAAAGGTATTTGCTAAGTAACACAGCCCAGTCCCCATTCCTTGTAAAGACAGAAGTATCATGTGTGCTTTTCTAATTAGCCCTACCAGATTTCTTTTAGGCCTGATGATGCATCATGAAACCAATCATTCAGCCTCTGGGGATTTAAACATTCTTAGTGAAATTTCTCTACACCATATGATGTGATAGTCTGATTATACAGGTTTCTGGGTCACGTTGAAGGATTATACCGCGTGGTCTTAACCTACTTATTTTTTCCTGCACTAAACAACAGTGGTAATATCCACAAAATATATCTGCCCTTGCAATAACACAAGTCCATCTTCCATCTTGCATGAGGTACCTTTTAATCTGGAGGATCTCAAAGCCCTTTGTAAATATTAATTATACTTCATAAATGCCTCATTGATTCTAGGATTCAAGGTCTACTAGCCCGTTTTATAATTGAAGAACCCAAAATAAAGAGCTTAAACCTCTTTAGCCAACTCAGAACCATAGGGTAAATCTGGGTCATGAGCCTAGCTCCACCAGCCTTTTAAAACTGTTTCAAGGGCTCTAATTTTCCTCTTTCTCCAAGCTTCCCTAACATCTAGAAATCACTTTAAGAAAATGTCTTGTGGGGTGGACAGACTAGAACCTGCCTACGCTGCTGGTGGAACTGTAAAATGGTGCAACCATTGTGGAAAACAGAATGATACCTCCTTAAAACCCTGGAAATGGAAAATACCATAGGATCCTGCAATCCCACTACTAGGTATATATCTTGGAGAAATACGAGCTGGGACATAAACAGACAAAAGCACACCCATGTTCACTGCAGTAGCAGTCACTATAGCAGGGTCTCCAAGGAGTAAGTGGTGGGCTTGAACCTTGTGGCTAGCAGTCCAGTGCTTATCCAATAGGGTCACACCAGGACTCCATGTAAATATTAGGGGGGTTTATAAAATTTGTATGGTTAATGTTCAACCATTTCAAGAGGTACCATATGAACAAGAGCCAATGATATTCAGGGAGGAAGCCCAAAGTGCATTGAAGGAATTGGCAAAGAACAAGGCACCAGGAATTGATGGAATCAAAATTGAAATCTTTCAAGAAAGTGAGGTAGCACAAGAGGCACTCACTCACTCATCTCTGTCAAGAAATTTGGAAGACAACTATCTGGCCAACTGATTGGAAGAGATCCATATTTGTGCCCATTCCAAAGAGAGGTGACCCAACGGAATGCGGAAATCATCAGACAATCTCTTTGATATCTCAAGCGAGTAAAGTTTTGCTAAAGGTCATACAGAAACGGCTACAATCATACATTGACAGAGAACTTCCAGAGGTTCAAGCTGGATTCAGAAGAGGCCATAGAACGAGAGATATCATTGCTGATGTCCGATGGATCTTGGCTGAAAGCAGAGAATATCAGAAAGATGTTTACCTGTGCTTTATTGACTACACAAAGGCTTTTGATTGTGTGGATCATGACAAGCTATGGACAACATTGAGAAGTATGAGTGTTCTAGAACACTTCATTGTGCTTCTGAGAAATCTGTACCTGGACCAAGAAGCAGTTGTTCGAACAGAACATGGGAACAATGAAAGTTTTAAAATTGGGAAAGGTGTGCGACAAGGTTGTATTCTTTCACCATACTTATCCAACCTGTATGCTGAGCAAATAATACGAGAAGCTGGGTTCTATGAAGAAAAACATGGCATCAGGATTGGAGGCAGACTCATTAACAACCTGCGATATGCAGATGACACAACCTTGCTTGCTGAAAGTGAAGAGGACTTGAAACATATACTGATGAAGATCAAAGAGCACAGCCTTTGGTATGGGTTGCATCTCAATGTCAGGAAAACAAAAATCCTCACCACTGGACCAATAAACAACATTCTTATCAACAGAGAAAAGATTGAAGTTGTCAAGGACTTCATCCTTCTTGGATCAACTATCAACACTTGCGGAAGCAGTAGTCAAGAGATCAGACGATGTATTGCATTGGGCAAATCTGCTGCACAGGAACTTTTTAAAGTATTGAAGAACAGAGATGTCAGCCTGAGGACTAAGGTGCACCTGACCCAAGCCATGATATTTCCAATAACGTCATATGGATGTGAAAGCTGGACAGTGAATAAGGAAGATCATAGAAAAATTGATGCCTTTGAGTTGTGGTGTTGGAGGAGAATACTGAAAGTGCCATGGACTGCCAAAAGAACCAATAGATCTGTTTTGGAAGCGGTGTGGCCAGAGTGCTCCTTGGAGGCCAGGATGGCTAAGCTTCATCTCTCATACTTTGGACATATTGTCAGGAGGGAACAGTCACTGGAGAACGATGTCATGCTGGGTAAGATGGAGGGTCAGAGAAAAAGAGGAAGACCCCCAACGAGATGGATCGGCCAGGTGGCATCATTGATGGCGTTAAGTGTGGCAGCGGTGGTGGAGTTGGCCCAGGATTGGACATTGTTTCGTTCTGCTGTGCATGGGGTCGCTATGAGTCGGTTCTGACTCGATGGCACCTGACAACAACAACATATGTATATATATATGACTGTCTTAGGCTGAGTTCTATAGGTAAATGAAACCAGTGAAACTTTTTTTATACATAGAGTCCTGGTGTAGTACAAGCACTTGACTACTAACCTCAAGGTCAATGGTTCAAACCCACCAGACACTTTTGGTAAACTTTATACTACAAATCTAGGAAAATAGAAAGTTGTCAAAAATGAAATAAAATGCATAAAGATCTATATCCTATGCATTAGTGAGCTGAAATGGACTGGTTTTGGTCATTTTGAATCTGATAATCACATGGTTTACTATGCCGGGAATGACAAATTGAAGGGGAATGTCATCCCATTCATCATCAAAAAGAATATTTCAAAATTATTTTGAGAATAGTTTATTTTGAAGTACAGTACTGTCTGTCATAGGATAATATCCATATGCATACAAGGAAGACCAGTTAATACCACTAATATTAACTTTTATACACCAAACAATAAAGCCAGTGATGATGAAATGGGAGAATTCTTCCAACTTCTTAAGTCTGAAATTGATCAAACGTGAAATCAAGATGTATTCATAATTACTGGTAATTGGAATGCAAAGGTTGGAAACAAAGATCGGTTGTTGGAAAATATGGCCTTGGTGATAGAAACAATGCTGGAGATGGTATGATAGAATTTTGCAAGACCAGTGATTTATTTATTGCAAATACCTTTTTAAAACAACATAAAAGTTGATTATACACATGTACTTCATTAGATAGAATACACAGAAATCAAATTGACTACATCTGTGGGAAGAGGTGGTGGAAAATCTTCAAATACCAGTCAAAACAGGCCAGGGGCAGACTGTGGAATAGACCATCAATTGCTCCTATTCAAGTTCAGGTTGAAGCTCAAGAAAATTAAAATAAGTCTCTAAGAACCAAAACATGACCTTGAACATAGCCCACCTGGATTTAGAGATCATCTCAAGAACAGATTTGATGCATTACACACTAATGACCAAAGACCAGAAGAGTTATGGGATGACATCAAGAACATCATACAGGAAGAAAGTTAAAGTTCATTAAGAAGACAAAAAAGGAAGAAAAGACCAAAATGCATGTCAGAAGAGACTCTGAAACTTGCTCTCAAGTGTAGAGATGGTAAAGCAAATGGAAGAAATAAGGAGATAAAAGAGTTGAAAAGAAACTTTCAAAGGGCGGCTTGTGAAGACAAAATCAAGTATTATAATGAAATGTGTAAAGATGTGGAGTTAGAAAACCAAAAGGAAAGAACAACCTCAGCATTTCTCAAGCTGAAAGAACTGAAGAAAAAATTCAAGCCAGGAGTTACAATATCAAAGGATTCTATGAGCAAATCATATTGCATTGGACAAATCTGCTACACAAGACCTCTTTAAAGTGTTGAAGAGCAAAGATATCAGTTTGAGGATTAAGGTGCGCCTGACCCACGCCATGGTATTTTCAATGACCTCATATGCATGTGAAAACTGGACAACTACCTGCACAAATGATTGGAAGAGATCCATATTTGGATCCAAAGAGAGGTGACCCAACGGAATGTGGAAATCATCAGACTATATCATTAAATCACATGCAAGTAAATTTTTGCTAAAGGTAATTAATAAATGGCTGCATCAGTACATTGACAGGGAACTGCCAGAGGTTTAGGCAGGTTTCAGATGAGGAGATGGAATGAGGGATATCATTGCTGACGTCAGATGGATCTTGACTGAAAGCAGAGAAAACCAGAAAGATGTTTACCTGTGCTTTATTGACTAAGCAAAGACTTTCGACTGTGTAGATAATAACAAGCTATGGATAATATTGCGAAGAATGGATATTCCAGAACACTTAATTGTGTTCATGAGAAATTTGTACATAGACCAAAAGGCAGTCATTCCAACAGAACAAGGGGACACTGAAAGGTTTAAAATCAGGGAAAGTTATGTGCCAGTACTATATTCTTTCACCATACTTACTCATTCTGTATGTTGAGCAAATAATCAGAGAAGCTAGATTATATGAAGAAGAATGTGGTGTCAGGATTGGAGCAAGACTCATTAACAACTTGTAATATACAATATGCTGAAAGCAAAGAGGACTTGAAATACTTATTGATGATGACCAAAGACCACAGCCTTCATGGGATACACCTCAATGTAAAGAAAACAAAAATCCTCACCTCTGGAACAATAAATAACATCATGAGAAATGGAGAAAAGATTGAAATTGTCAAAGATTTCATTTTACTTGGATCCACTATCAACACTCAAGGAAAGAGCAGTCAAAAGATCAAGCGATGTATTGCACTAGGCAACTCTGCTGCACAAGACCTCTTTAAAGTGTTCAAAAGCAAAGATATCCATTTGAGGACTAAGGTACACCTGACCCAAGCCATGGTATTCTCAATAGCCTGATATGCATGTGAAAGTTGGACAATAAATAAGGAAGACTGTAGAAGAATTGATGCATTTGAGTTATGGTGTTAGAAAAGAGTAATAAAGGTACCTTGGACTGCCAGAAGAACAAACAAATCTGTGTTGGAAGATGTACAGTCAGAATGCCCCCTAGAAGCAAGGATGGCAAGACTTCATGTTGGTAAAGTGGAAGGCCAGTGAAAAAGAGGAAGACAGCCAAGGGGATGGATTAGCATAGTGGCAGCAGCGATGGGCTCAAGTGTAGCAATGATTGTGAAGATGATACAGGATCTGGCAGTGTTTCATTATATTGTATGTAGGATCACTATAGTTGGAACCGACTCAACAACATCTAACAACAACAAACTTCCATGAGCATTGATTATGGGTTAAAGCAAAATGAAGTCTTTGACCATGTCAATCTTTTATCTTTTTATCATATTGTTATTTATTGGTTGGTCCAGTTGTGAGGATTTTAGTTTTCTTTTCATTGAGGTAAAATTCATACTGAAGGTTGTAGTCTTTGATCTTTATTAGAAAACATTTCAAGTCCTCTTTGCTTCCAGAAAGCAAGATTTCATTATCTACATATTACAGATTGTTAAGGATTCTTTCTCCAATCCTTATGCCACAATCTTGTTCATATAGTCCAATTTCTTGGATTATTTGCTCAGCACACAGATTGAATGTAACTATAGTAGAAGGATACAACTCTGGTTCACACGTTTCCTGATTTTGAACCAGAATCCCCTTGATCCGTTTAAATGACTGCCGCTTAGTCTATGTACAAGTTCCTCATGAGCACAATTGAGTGTTCTGGAATTCCCATTCTTTGCAATGTTATCCGAAGTTTGTTATGATCCACACAGTTGAATGCCTTTGCATAAACAATAAAACACAAGTAAACATCTTTCTCGTATTCTCTGCTTTCAGCCAAGCTCTATCTGACGTCAGCCATGATATCCCTGGTTCTAAGTCCTCTTCTGAATCTACTTTTCTGGCAGCTCCCTATCAATGTACTATTGAAATCATTTTTGAATGATCTTGAGAAAAATTTTATTTACATGTGGTATGAATGATATTGTTCAATGATTTCCCATTCCCATTGGTTCATCTCTGTTTGGAATGAGTACAAATATGGATCTATACCAATTGGTTGGTCCAATTTCTGACATAGACTAGTGAGTGCTTCCAGTGTTGTATCAGTCATTCAAACATTTCAATTTGTATTCCATCAATTCCTGGAAATTTCTTTTTCATCAATGCCTCCAGTGCAGTTTGGACTTCTTTCAATGCCATTAGTTCTTTTTTGAAAAATTTTTTAATGTTTTATTGTGAATTATGTGACAGTTTACATGGGAGAACATTAACTTTACATTCATCCTATTGTATATCATTTCATTGCCATGGTTACAATCTCCTCCATACATCATCAACCAACCAAAGGGTATACCCCGCAAGCTTGTCCCCCAGTCGTCAGCACACAGCCCTCTCCCTTTCTGGGTCTAGAGTTCCCAGCCACTCCATCTCTCCACATCACCGTCTCTGCCTCCATCTCTGGCGTCACTGTTTCTCTGGGTAGAGTCCCACACTCCGTCCACCCTTCTCCCTTGATGGTCCCAGGAATACCATTAGTTCTTGATCATATGCTACCTCTTGAAATAAATGAACATTGACCAATATTTTTTTGGTATAGTTCCTTCATCTTTTGATGTCTCCTATGTCCTTCAACATTTTGCCCATAGAATCCTTCAATATTGCAACCCAAGGCTTGCATTTTTTCTTCAGGTCTGTTAGCTTAAGAAATGTTGAGTGTGTTTTTCCCTTTTGATTTTCTGACTCGAGGTCTTTGCATATTTCATTACAATACTTGACTTTGTCTTCTCGAGCTGCCCTTTGAAATTTTCTGTTCAGCTTTATATCTCCATCATTTCTTTGGGTTGCTTTAGTTTCTCTATGTTCAAGAGCAAGTTTCAGAGTCTCTTTTGACATCTTTTTTTTTTTTTTTAGAGTCTATCCACTCTTTATTTGTTTATATGTTTTCTTTTAAAATTAAATTTTTTTTTGTTGGGCCTGAGTGCTCAGGACCTTAGCCTCAGAGGACACCATGGTCAATTGGCAAGGTCCATGAGAACAGTGTTCTACATCCTACTTTGGTGAGTGTTATCTGGGATCTTAAAAGCTTATGAGCAACTCTCTACAGTGCAGCTATTGGTCTCTCCATGTGTGGAAGAAGGAAGAGTGATGAGAATTGAATATGTTTGCAATCAGTTAGTCCAATGGACCAATGGAACATGTGAAAATTAGTCTCCATGACTCTGAGATCAAAAGAACCAACTACCACTACCAAAGGGATCACATTTGAAGGTCCTGGATAGAGTGGGAGAAAATGTGGAACAAAACACAAAATAATTAACAAAACCAAACAGAAAAATGGGTATACTGGTCAGAAAGAGACTGGAGGAACCTGACTGGCCCTTGACTACCCTTCAGGTATGGAAAGGAACTCACTCTCGTGGTCCAGTTTTCAGTCAAGCAGTAGATAAGTATATGCGGGAACAACAACACTAGTAAGGGATGCTCACCATAGAATATTCTATCATTCAAAATCAAAAGGGCTACATTTACCTAAGGACAAAGTTGAGATAGGATGGGAAGGTGGGTGGAATGGAAACAGAAACCACAGGGAAGCTGTTGTTGCATGGAGGGGATTACAATCATTGAGATGAAACAAAGTCTATGAGTTGTTGAATGTAAAACTGATGATCTTGTCTGTAAACCTTCACTCAATTCACAATAAAAAGTTTAAGAAAAATTTTTTGTATTTTATTCACTTTTCCCCTTCTTTATTCTTTCCTGTTTTAGTGACCTTTTGTTTTCTTCATGTCTGATGTTCTTTTTTTTTTTTAATGTTTTATTGTGAGTTATGTGATAGTTTACATGGGAGAACATTAGTTTTACATTCATTCTTTCTTATATTGTTTCATTGCCATGGTTACAATCCCCTCCATGCATCATCAACAAACCAAAGGGTATATACCCTGCAAGCCTGCCCCCCACACCCCTCCTCCCGATTTCATGTCTGATGTTCTTGATGTTATCCCACAACGCCTCTGGTTTTCAGTCATTAGTGTTTAATGCATCTAATCTATTCTTGAAATGGTCTCTAAATTCAGGAGGGATACACTCACTGTATTCTGGTTCTCATGGACTTGTTTAAATTTTCTTTAGTTTTAGCCTGAACTTGCCTATGAGCAGTTGATGGTCTGTTCCACAGTTGGTACCTGACCTTGCTTGTCTGGTGACATTGAATTTCTCCATCATCTCATCCCACAGATGTAGTCAATCTGATTCCTTTGTAGTCCATCTGATGAAACCTTTTATGTTGTTGAGAAAAGGTGTTTACAATCAATAAGTCATTGGTCTTGCAAAATTATGTCATCTGATCTTCAGCATCATTCCCATTAGCTAGGCCATATTTTCCAACTACTGATCCTTCCTCTTTCTTTCCATTGTTTGTTTTTTTTTTCCCCATCGTAATCATCAGTAATTATCAGTGCATATTGATTGCCTGTCTAATCAATTTCAGACTGAAAAAAATTGATAGAATTTTTCAATGTCATCATCTTTGGCTTCAGTGGTTGGTGCATAAATTTGAATAATAGTCGTATTTACTGGTCTTCCTTGTGTTGTTGTTGTTAAGTGCTGTCAGAGGGTTCTGAATCATAGCAACCATGTATATGGTTTCCAAGGAGTGGTTGGTTTGATCAACTACCTTTATGGTTAGCAATCCAGTGCTTATCTTACAATGCCACATCAGGACTCCAGTCTTCCCTGTAGGCTTATGTATATTTTCATACTATTCCAGACAGCATTGTACTTCAGGATAGATCTTGAAATGCTCTTTTAAATTATTAATGTGATGCTCTACCTCTTTTATTTTCGGTTTCAGGAATAGTAAAAGACATGATTGTCCAAATAAAATTGACCAGTACCTGTCTATTTCAGCTCATTAATGCTGAGCATATTGATTTTTATGCATTCAATTTCCTTTTTGATGGCTTTAAATTTTCCTAGATTCATACTTTGTACATTCCACTTTACAGCTATTAATGGATGTTTGCAGCTCTTGCTTCCCATTTTGAGTTGTCTCCCATCAGCAAATGAAGATCCCCAAAGCCATGCTCCATCCACACATCATTAATATCAGCTCTACTTCGTGAAATCAGCTATTCCCTAGTCATATTTTGAGTGACTTCTAACCTGAGGGGCTCATCTTCTGACACTATAGCAGATAATGTTCTGCTGCTATTTATAAGGGTTTCAGTGGCTAACCTTTCAGAAGTGGTCCACCTCTCCTTCTTCCTAGTCAGTCTTACTCAGGAAGCTGTACTGAGACCTATCCCCTGAGTTATGTGTACTGGGTAACCTTACTGGTATATAAAATACTGGTGGCATAGCTCCCCAAATCACAGCAACACACAAGTCACCACAGTACAACAAACTGACAAGAGAGTTGTGGAGCCCAACAATTGACAGGTCTATAAGATGAATTCCTAGTGTGGTGCTTAGGGTAAGCACTGGACTGCTAACCACAGGGTCAGCAGTTCAAACCCACTGGCTGCTCCTTAGAAACTCTATAACTCTATAGTGGGTCACTATGAGTAGGGACAGACTCTAAGGCACTTAACAACATAACAAAAAGGCAGCATTTCCCCAAAGATAAATCTCAACTGGCTGGCTGGAATAGGAAAGAAGGATGGAGAGAAATGGTAAGCACAGGAAGTGGATGCTTTCTACAATGTGGGGATTTCAATTAATGTCACAAGACAAAATGTATATGAATCGTAGAATGAAAAACCACCTTGCTCTGTAAACTTTCACCCAAATCACAATTAAGAGAAAAATAAATAAAAGAGCCACCTGATAAGGAATTTAAAAGAATGTTATTTAGGCAATGCCAATGACTTGAGAGAATGATCAAGAAAACTACAGATGAAATGGTCAAAACTATAGAAGAATTCAGAAATAAAAACTGACAGTCCCTCTCTTACCACCATTTAAGTTTTTTTGATTCTATTTTGGTTCTGAAATGCACAAGAGGTTGTAGTACCTTTGACCAGTGCTGCCCCCTTGAGGCTATAGAGGGACAACACCCACACTAGAATTTAGGTTGGGTTTCTGTGAGAACCAGCAAAGAGAAAAGGCATATAAAAGGACCAAATGATCATTAATCATGAGAAATCTTTGCTCATCTATTTCTATATGGAAGTTTAGTGGAAAACTCTTTGTTATGTCAATTCCAACTCATCGTTGTTGTTAGGTGCCCTTGAGTTGGTTCCAACCCATAGCGACCCTATACGTACAACAGAACAAACCACCAGCTGGTTCTGTGCCATCCTTACAATTGCTGTTACCCTTCAGTCCATTGCTGCCACCACTGTGCCAGTCCATCTCATTGGGGGTCTTCCTCTTTTTCGCTGACCATCCACTTTCCCAAACGTGATGTCATTCTCTAGGAATTGGTCCCTCCTGATAATATATCTGAAGTATCAGACATGAAGTCTGGCCGTCTTGGCTTCCAAGGAGCATTCTGGTTCTACTTCTTCCAACACAGATTTGTTTGTTCTTCTGGCAGTCCATGGTGCCTTTATTATTATTCTCTAACACCATAACTCAAATATATCAATGCTGGCACCTTCCCTGATTTGAAATCATTCAGAGTCCCCTTGTTCTGTTCAAACAACTGTCTCTTGGTTTATGTACAAGTTCCTCATTAGCATAATTAAGTGTTCCGGAATACTCATTCTGCACAATGTTGTCCATAGTTGAAAGTCTTTGCGTAGTCAATAAAGCACAGGTAAACATCTTTCTGGTATTGTCTGCTTTCAGCCAAGATCAATCTGATGTCAGCAATGAGATCCCTTGTTTATGTCCTTGACTCAATCCAGCTTGAACCTCTGGCAGTTAGTTCCTGTCTGTGTGCCTTTGCAGTAGTGTTACAATTATTTTTAGCAAAATTTTACATGCATGTGATATCAATGATATTGTCCAATGGTTTCCACATTCAGTTAGGTCACATCTCTTTGGAATGGGAATAAATATAAATCTGTTCCAATCAGTTGTCCAAGTAGCTATCTTATCAATTTCTTGGCATATATACCACCTCCAGTGCTGCCTAAGTTTGTTGGATGATTTCAATTTATATTTCATCAATTCTCAGAGGCTTGTTCTTTGCTAATGTCTTTAGTGTACCTTGGAATTCTTCCTTTGGTATCATTGGCTCTTAATCATATGCTACCTCTTGAAGTGGTTGAACATCAACCATTTCTTTTTGATACAGTTATTCTGTGTATGCCTTCCATTTTCTTTTGATGCTTTTGGCATCATTCAATCCACCACTCTCTGTCACTCTGTTGTGCTGAAAATTGGAATGCAAAGGTTGGAAACAAAGAGAAAGGATCAGTCATTAGAAAATATGGCCTTGGTGATAGAAGTGATGCTGGAGATCACATGATAGAATTTTGCAAGACCAATGACTTCTTCATTGCAAATACTACTTTTTAAACAACATAAAAAGATGACAATACATACGGACCTCACCAGATGGAATACATAGAAATCAAATTGACTATATCTGTGGAAAGAGATGGTGGAAAAGTTTCATATCCTCAGCCAAAACAAGGCCAGGTGCAGACTGTGAAACAGACCATCAATTGCTCATATGCAAATTCAGGCTGAAGCTGAAGAAAATGAAAACAAGTCCATGAGAGCCAAAATATGACCTTGAATATATCCCACATGAATATGGAGATCACCTGAAGAACAGATTTGATGAATTAGACACTAAATACCAAAGACCAGAAGAATAGTGGGATGACATCAAAACATCATACAAGAAGAAAGCCAAAGGTCATTAAGAAGACAAGAAAGAAGGAAAAGACCAAAATGAATGTCAGAAGAGTCTCTGTTCTCAAGCATAGAGATATTAAAGCAAATGGAATAAGTCAGGAGGTACAAGAGCTGAGCAGAAAATTTCAAAGGTTAGCTCGAGACACCAAAGTCAAATATTATAATGAGGGAGAACAAACAAGATGGCAGATAGGATAGGAGTGCAGTGAAGAGCTCTGTCAACAACAACACAAAATACTGGACCAAGCAGGCTCAGGGGATGGTGCCAGAACTCTGAACCACATACAAAGGAATATTTAGAAGGTTGAAAGGCTTACAACTAGGGGAATTTGTAGCAGAAGCAAGAAATCCATTGCTTTCTAATTCAAGATGTTCAGCAACTCCTGGAGCCGCCATCTTGGGAGAGACCAAGTGGGGGAAGGATCAGAACAGCCATGGACGCCTGACAGAACCGCGGAGATAAAGGTGTGGACATTCTTTTTTTTTGGTATCTGTTCATTGGTCTCTCACTATCTGCGCACCTCCATTCTGATGACTAGAGGGTGTGCCTGAGTGAGTGGACACCCCACTCGCATCCCTAGAGGGTTCTACTACACATGCACACAGATCTCCTCGAAATTTAAAGCGACAGTTTTCACCTAAAACCAAATGGCCACAGCCAGCCCTGAACTGTTTATAACTAGAAAAATGGCCTGAACAGGAATTGTGGAGCAGGACAGGTAGACTAAAAAGGAAACAGGCTGAAAATTAAATCCTGAGTTACGTCACAACAACCAACAGTGGCATCCTGAAATTTCTCAGAAAGAAGAGTGAAAAGGGAAGCCCATCACCTGATCACATTTACCAGCAGGCAATCAGAAAGCAAAAAATACTAAAATACACACCATTCTAAGGATTAGGGCCACAGATAACTCTTGAATATGTCCAAAAAAGAGAAACAGATGACCATATCAGCACATGTCCAGAAACAAGATAAAGTGACTGAGGCAAATGAGCTGGAAGTAGACTTACACTTCATACTGGAAGATGGGCAGGCTTTGGAAATGCCTGAGAAGGAATTCAAAAAGATGATTATAAGATGTATCAAAACACTATACAATCGAGTTGAGAAAAATAAGGAAGAAGTCAGGAAAGCACTACAGGAACAATAAAATAAAATAGATAAAGCATTGGAAACAATTCAAAACCTACAGAAAGAGGTCCAAATGATTAATAATAGAATATCAGAAATGGAC
>NW_006408608.1:4939361-4952346 GCF_000296735.1 Chrysochloris asiatica
AGATTAAGACCTTGAAAACCCTGTGGGCCTGTTTTGCTCTGTCCTGCAAGGTCACTGGGAGTCAGAATTGACCCAATGGCAATGGGTTTGGTTTTTGTTACATTTGTTTGTTTGGGGTTTAATTTGACATTGACTGGCAAGGTGTGCTTGTTCCCTTCAGCTGCAATGTTGCTGCTACTGCTGCCCCAAAATCTCTTTATCCTGACTGGCATTTGAAGACCAAGGACTCCCCCTTCCTTTAGTGACAGCTAGTTCAAACCTTCCAACTTCAGTTGTGCCAAGTCATGTAGGCTGAGTTATTAAGCCCTACCTGTCCTATAGTCAGCTCCAAGGGCGTTCCCATATGGATTAATTCTATACCTCACCCAGTTGAAAAACAGCCACCATTCCACACAAAGTTTATTCAAACACAGTGCTCATGCCCATCCCTGGAGTTTTACTCTTTCCTATGCCTGTAATATATACTCTTCCTCACGTTTTGCACATGAAATTCACTTTTATATCAATCAATCAGATCTGTGTTCAAAAACCACGTCCTCAGGCCTTTTCTGAATACTGTCACCCCTACTCCATTGTCCTATATCCTTCCCTTACTTTACTTTTTCTCCTTGTACTTATATTTACTTGCATTCTCTTTGTTTACTTGTGTTTGTCTGTATCTGGAACTTACTGAAACATAGCCTCCAGGGCCTAAAAGAATATCTGGCAGTAAGTATCTAGTAAAATGAATCTCTCCAGCTTTCTCCATCAGCTTAGGCATTTCCCCAGAGTATCCCTATTCCAATGAGACCAATCTCAGCTACCTTGATGTGTCTTCATGCTTTATGTGTGTCCTTCCTGATACCTTCCTCATAACTACCTCTATCACCATACAAGAGACATTTGAATGGTCAATTTATTGAATGCTGCATCTGTCAGAATACTTAGGGAAACCAGAAAATGTGTTTACAAAAGGGCAGCACTTACCCAAGGACAAAGTTCAGAAGAGTTAGGAAAGAAGGAAGAATGGAACCAGAAACGAGGAAGGAAGTGGGATAAATGATGTTATATTGAGGGGAATGTGACCTATGAGATGAAATGTGTATGAATTGTTAATTGTAAAACTGATGATCTGTTCTATCAACTTTGACTCAATTCACAATAAAAAGTTGTGTGTTGTTTTTAAAGTAGTCTAGTTAGTTCCAGGAGCTGTGGATTCTATGTGGGCAGTTGATTAGAAAAGGGTCCAAAGGGATGAAGGGTCAAAAGGAAAAAGGAATCCAGAAGCCCACTTTTGCCGTGATGCTGATGGGCCGTCCTTGGGTCAGACACACACCTTCTTCCAGTGGAGGGGTTTCCTAGAGCAGAGACTAGCCTAGCCCCATTGCTCAGAAATCCAACCAGTTTTTGCTTAAACAAGTCACTTGACTGACATGTCCAAGGTGATGTGTCAGAGCTCCTTGAGGACTGAAATTCTGATTTAGTTTTGTGTCTTCTACAGATATGCACTTAGTGAGTAGATGTTAACTTGAATTCTTAGCCTTGGCTTACACTGTTTTCCCACCATGTATTTTCTCTTCCTTTTCACCTTCCTAGTTCTACCTAGCCAGCCAGCTCAAACTCAACATTAACCTCTGAGAGGATATTTGTACACAGATATTTGTACCTTTGCTGCAAGTACATCCATGAATGTGCTGGAGTAAACTGAGGGCTCAGGACCATGGTCTCAGAGTACACCAAGGTCAATTGGCATAACACAGTCCACAAAGACAAGGGTCTACATCTTACTTTTGTGAGTAGTGATGGGGTCTTACAAGCATGTGAGATGCTATCTAAGGTATAACTATTGGTCTCTCCTTGTCCAGAGGAAAAGGAACCTGAAGAAAATCAAAGACATGGAAACAATCTGTCCAATGGGCGACACAAACAAACATACGTCTCCAGGACCCTGAGACCAGAAGCACTAAATGGTGCCCGACTACCCCTACCAACTGCTTTGGAAGGGATCACATTAGAAGGTCCTGGATAGAGTAGGAAGAAAATGTGGAATCAAATTCAAAATCATAAAAAGACCAGGTTTACTGGTTGGATATAGACTGGTATGGTCCTTAAGTCACCTTTCAGGTCTGGAAAAGAACTCACTCTCATGGTTCGATTTTCAGGCAAACAATAAGGAGAACAGAGGAAACCACAATATGTTCCCATGCAGGTGTACGGCTTCTTTATGAATGCTCCTGGACTACTTAGAACCACCTGAGTTACCCATTAAAAACTACAGATGCTCCTACCATATCAGAGAATGGCCTCAGGAAACTACGCTTTGAACAAAAATTTCGAGAATAAAACACCATGTCTTGTATTTACATAGTTAAGTGTAAAAGATTCCCTCAGAGATTTGTCTATTCACAGAATGGAGATAGTTATGATGATGTATACAAGAAACAATCTGAACTGTGCAGAGCTACTGTTTGAGGATGGTAACTCACCATACCTTTTAACACAAAAAGAAAAGAGTCTGGCTCATTCATGGATATAGACCAATAGGCTCTGCTCCATCATGGATTTAGAACTTTCCAAAGCTTTTGTTGAATTAAGAAGATATACTAATTATAGTCAAGTTGAATCAGGGTGCTACAACTTTAATTTACAATGATTTTTGCTGTTGTTGAGTGCTGTCAAATCAGTTCTGACTCATAGTGACCCTGTATAGGGTTTCAGAGGAGCAGCTGATGATTTTGAACTACCAACCTTGTGGTTCAAGCTGACCTTGTGGTCTAGTGCAAAACATCAGAAAAGTTGCTATAAATTGGAGCATCTCTTGATATCATCAGCTCAAGGACTCATATTAGTGGATTTGTTGGGAAGATATTTCAAGGTCAACTTGGAAGAATAACAGGTCTTAATGATGCTGGACCCAAGTCTTCTGGAAAACCATCATATAGCAGATTAGATTATACTGAAGCAGTGTTTGTGGGTGTCATCTATTCTGATACCGATGGTAATGAATTTTCTCCTATATTACCCTGATTTTACCATATAATGATCCACACCAATCCTTTTCTGGGAAACATGTTATTGTTGTTAAGTGCCGTTGAGTCAGCTCCAACTCATAACAACCCGAGGAGCAGCTGGTAGATTTGAACTATTGATCTTGTGGCTCACAGTCCAGTGCTGATCTTACAGCGCCACACCAGGAGTCCATGGGAGACACAGATGTCATAAGCAACACAGATGGCAGATTACTCCAATATGTGCTTGACAATGGACTGACCCTACAGAGGAAACAATTCTAGTCCTAATCTGGGACCTAAATTCACTTACATTTTACTGGGAGGCAGTATCTTTAGAATCCACAACTACAATACTATACCCCCAAGCCTTCATGCTTTATGTCTTGTGCCTTATCTATGTACAACATACCTATTGCCTGATTACTCTGCAGTCTTCATGTAAACGTTTTTGTTTTGTTTTTTTCTGAAATTCCAACATCAATTCTGCCTCTGGTCTTCATATTTTGTATTATTTTTGTTAGATTTTTTTGGCTTCCCTTAATGACCTGTCTTGGCTTGTCTAATACAGTGAACACCTGTTGATGACTCAGCCTATCAAAATTTCACATGCTACTAGATGCCACAAAATGATCACCTTTGATTGAACTTTTTAGTGCCATCACAAATGAGGAACAAAGATTCTTGGGCACTGCATATTCACTTGTCTCAAGGGATTTCTGAATGAGGCTGTTGGGCTCAGCAGGCTACTTCTTCCCTGAATACTGCCAATGAATACATTCTCTACTTGCTAATACATTTTTTTTCTTGTTGTTATTCAATTGTGTACATTCAAATAGCCATGTTGTTGTTGTTGTTGTGTGCCTTGGAGTCGGTTCCGACTCATAGCGACCCTGTACAGGGTTTCCGAGGTTGTAAATCTTTACGGGAGCAGAAAACCTCATCTTTCTCCTGCGGAACAGCTGGTAGTTTCGAACTGCTGACCTTGCGGCTCGCAGCCTGATTCGTAACCACTACGCTACAAGTAGCCATGTACATTCTAATAAATGGCTATTGCTCTTGTTAATTTCCAATACTAGAATAATCCACTGTTTGAGGTTAAAAGGGCAGCATTTACCCAAGGGTAGTTCCTTGGGGTTAAGAAAGAAGGAATGGAAACAGGAAATGCAGGGAGGAAGCAGGATAAGTGAAGTCACATTGTCGGGGGTTGCAATCAAGGACATGAAACAAAATGTGATGAATTGTTGAATTGAAAAGTAATCAGTTCTATTCTATACAACCCACAATAAAGAGTAAAAGAAGAATGCACCCCACGGTTCTCTAAGGTCTTGTCTTATAACATTTTCTTCAATGTCACTCATTATTTTGGATTTTTTTTTCTAAATAGTTTCACATGTTCCTGTTTTATTTATATGAATTGAATTATGGCTCCCCCAAGGATATGTTGAACAAGCTACTGGTACCTATGAATGTGACCTGTTTGGATATGAGGTCTTTCAAGGTGGAGTAGGATGGACTCTGTTGTTGTTGGTAGTTGGTTCCATAGCCACTATACACAACAGAATGAAACACTTCTGGGTCCTGCACCATCCTCACAATCTGTTGTTATGTTTGAGCCAATGCTACTGCCACTGTGCCAGTTCATCTCCTTGGGGGTCTTCTCTTTTTTCGCTGACCCTCCACTTTACCAAGCATCATGTTCTTCTCAGGGACTGATCCCTCCTGACACATGCAAAGTATGTGAGACAAAATCTCACCATCCTCACTTTTAAGGAGTATTCTGGCTGTACTTCCAACATAGATTTGTTTGTTCTTCTGGAAGTCCATGGTACACTTAATATTCTTCTCCAATACACCATAATTCAAATGCATTGATTCCTTTCTGGTATTCTTTATTCATTGTCAAACCTTCACATGCATATGAAGCAATTGAAAATACTATGCCTTGGGTCAGGAGCACCTTAGTCATCAAACTGATACCTTTGCTCTTGAACACTTCAAAGAGGTTTTGTGCAACAGATTTGCCTAACACTGTTTTGTTTTTTAACTGCTGCTTCCATGAGTGTTGACAGTGGATCTATGCAAAATGAAGTCTTGGACAACTTCAATATTTTCTCCATTTATCATCATGTTATTCTATTGGCCCAATTGTGAGGATTTTTGTTTTCTTTACATTGAGGTGCAACCCATACCAAAGGCTGTGGTCTTTTATCCTCATCACTAAGTTTTTTTAAGTCTTCTTAGTTTCCAGCAAGCAAGGTTGTATCACTTGTATAATGCAAGTTGTTAATGAGTCTTTCTCCAATCCTGATGCCACGTTCTTCTTTGTATAATCCAGCTTCTCAGATTATTTGCTCAGCATATAGATATACAAACTGAATAAGTAAAAGAATACAACTCTGGCACACACTTTTCCTGATTTTAAACCATTCAGTATTCCCTTGTTCTGTTCTAACAACTGCCTCTATGTACAGGTTCCTTATGAGCACAATTAAGTGTTCTGGAATATCTATTCTTCTTAATGTTATCTGTAATTTGTAATGGTCCACACACTTGTAAATCTTTGCAAAGTCAATAAGCACAAGTAGACATCTTTTTTATATTCTCTGTTTTCTGCCAA
This sequence comes from Chrysochloris asiatica, assembly GCF_000296735.1. Taxonomy (NCBI): domain Eukaryota; kingdom Metazoa; phylum Chordata; class Mammalia; order Afrosoricida; family Chrysochloridae; genus Chrysochloris; species Chrysochloris asiatica. The sequence continues at coordinate 4,944,969 of NW_006408608.1, forward strand.
TATCTACTTCAAGAAGGCTGGAGGGAGAGTGGTGTCTCCATAGGATAAGCATTGGTCTGCAAACCACAAGGTTGGCAGTTTGATGAAGCCTACCTGCTGCTCTGCAAGAGAAAGATGAGGGTTTCTGCTCCCACATAGATTTACAGCCTCAGAAACCCTATACAGGATCACTATGAGTTGGAAACCAACTTGATAGCACTTAACAACAGAAGGCAGGGACTCTTTCATGTAGAACTTTGGAATTCATCTAGTCCAACCTCTCATGTAAATTTGAGTCCCCTTTATCATATCTCTGACAACTTCTGATTTGGTCTTTGCAGATTCTCTCTAGTTCTGGGGCTTTCACTATCTGAAAAGGTCTGGCACCATGTAAGCCTATAGGAAAGTGTTGAATTCATGCTACTTCTTCCATAAGATGGAGTCAGGCCTTGGCTGGGTGGGGGATATGGAAAAGGGAGAACACTGAGGCCTGAACAAATCTTTGGCTAAAAATGTTAGGGAATGTTTCCAACAAGCTTATTCTAAGCCTTAATAGATGTGTTGTGACTTAGCTCTGAATTAAAGTTATTTAGTGTAAGTGAGTAATCATTTGGGGTGATAGTCACATAGAGAGCTGGCCAGACTTACCCATATAGCTAACATTTGACAGATGTTTTATAGCTTACAGGAGCCCTGGTGGCACACTGGTTAGAGCTCCACTACTAACCGAGAAGTTGGCAGTTCAAACCCACCAGATGCTTCAGGGGAGAAAGATGAGGCAGTCTGCTTCTAAAGAGTTACAGACTTGGAAACCTATGGGGGTACTTCTACTCTCTACCAGGCCAGAATTGACTGGTTAGCAATGGTTTGGTTTTACAGCTTACAAAGTCCTTTTCAGACCAGTTCATTAGAAGTTTTTGAAGTAAGTAGCAGGACCCTAATTTTATTAAGGGGAAAATGGAGACGTCTATTAAATGCTTACTGTGATAGAGCCAACAGTCAAACTCAGGTTTTCTGACTTTAAAAAAAAAAAAAAAAAAATTAGTTCTCTGTCTTCACTAAGTTGTTGTTGTTAAGTATCGTTGAGTCAATTCCAACATAGAGGAATCCTGTGTAGGGTTTCCAGGGAGCAGCTGGTGAGTTTGAACCGATGACCTTGTGGTTCACAGCCCAGTGCTGATCCTACAGAGCCACATCAGGAATTCATTTATCTTATACAGAAAACCCTACCACTTTAATTGAGCTCACCACTCTGTGGTGAGGGCTGAGTTTGGCCCTGGAGAAACAATCAGGGCTATTGATTCCCACCCATAACGACCCTGTATAGGGTTTCCAAGGAGCATCTGGTGAGCTTGAACTGCTGCCTTGCTGTTCAAATGACTTTGCAGTCTGGCGCATTAACCCACAGTGCCACACCAGGAGATCCCTCAATTCTAGCATGCATGGCTGTAGTTAACCAAATACTTCTCTAGCCTCCCCTTCACTCACCTTCCAAAAAGCCCTGAGAGTGAGACCATTTTAACACCATTATCTGAGTGAATGGGTTCCAGATTTTTTTTCCTGAGAGTAGTGTTTTATTTTGTCTTGTATATGAAAAAGTAAGACATTATAGAAGGATAAGCCTAGGCAATAGAAAAGGAAAATAACCCCCAAAGTAGATCCACAGGAATGTGGAAACTTAACTCTTAATACAGGTGGTATTGCTGACCTGGGCAGAACAAGGTATTGAATAAGTTGTTGTTATTGTTGTTGTGGGAGTCCTGGTGTGGCGCTGTGGGTTAAATGCGCCAGACTGCAAAGCAGTTTGAACTACACGGTTGGCAATTGAAGCTCACCAGTTGCTCTTTGGAACCCCCTATACAGGGTCACTATGGGTCGGAACTGACTTGATGGCACTTAACAACAACAACAATTAAGTGCCATCGAGTCAACTCTGATTCATAGCGACCCTAATAGGGTTTCTGAGTAGTGACTGGTGGGTTTAAACTGCCCACCTTGTGGTTCATACGTCAGTGCTGATTCTAAGGCACCACACCAGGAGTATATTAAATTATAGTAAATGAAATATGTTTGCATTAAACAAATTAACCCTTTTAACACACCCACACAAATCACAATGCAATTATGCTACTCGGAAAATGATGGGAATTATTAAAATATTCATGTATAATAAAGCAGACTGTGCAGTGTGGTGAAGGAAGACAGTTTAGAGTCTGATATCTTCATTCACACCTGCCGGGGGATCATAATCACTGTATGTGATGCTTGGTGCTGGCTTCTGTCTGGTCACCCCCTATCACACTGGTTTGTTTTTATCTCTGCAGTTATTGCTACCCAACACAATCTTATTTGCTTACTTATTTGGCAGACGCCCTCACTACAATGTAAGTACCACAAGAGCAAGAATTCAGGAATCTTCTCTGTCCACTTCACATGGTGGACACTTCATAAATTTTGGTTAAATAAATGGATTGTTGTTGTTAAGTATTGTTGAGTCAGTTCTGACCCATAGCAACCCTGTGCAGGGTTTCTGAGGAGCAGTTAGTGAGTTTGAACCACCGACCTTGTGGTTCAAATGGACCTTGCAGTCTAGAGCATTAACCCACAGTGTCACACCAGTAGTCCAAATAAATGGACATATAAGCATATGTATGCTTGTATATAGCCTCATTTATGTGAGAATAAGTGCAAACACACATAATGATGCTTATTAATAATACAGACTAAATTTCACAGGACATGATGGGTCCCAGGCAAACAGTGTGTACCATGCAAGCAAGAGTTTAGGACCCTAGACCAGCTCAACTACTACCACCAAGTTCCTGGAGGTCTTCATTGTACCATCCATAACATGGAGAGGGGTCCTTCTAAGTCTGGCATCTTATGACTTCATGGGGAAGGTGACACTTGAGCTAAATTTTGAGAGATGCATGTGATGGGGCCCTGAAGGGAAGAAGAGGGTGGGCATTTTCCCTCCCCATCTGCTCTTCTTTCCAAGGGATAACATTATGAGGGGAAAGGCAGTTCAATAGTAAAAAAGCAAGATGCAGACCAGTTTATCTAAAAGAATCCCATTTGTGCAGAAATCAATAATAATGCTAAAAGGTGGTGGTTGTTGTTAAGTGCTATCGACTCATAAGTACCCTGTCTAGGATTTCCTAGGAGAGGCTGGTGAGTTTGAACTGCCTGCAAGACAATATGGTTCAAACTGACCTTGTGGTTGAATGCTTATCCTACAGCACCACACACACCAGGACTCCAATGCAAATATGTATAGAAAAAATTCGGAGAATACATACTACATTGTTGATGGTGTTGACTCTGTAGGATAGAGTTTTCTGGGGGAGATTTGAGTTCTCAGGCTTTGGATTTACATAGTGCTTAAATGTTAAGCATTAGGCATTCTATTTATAATCAGCAAAAGAGATCAAATGTTGTCTCTTTACATTTCTTTAATCTTAACAAACCTCTTTGCCTTGAGCTCATAAGGATCATCTCATATTCTTCTGGAAGATTTAAACTTTTGTTTTCATATGTTGTTCTTTCTCTGGGATTGAGTTTTTTTTTCATATGTAGTGAGATAAAGACCCAATTTACTCGATCTCCCCAAGCTTACAATTACCCTGCTGGACCCCTTACTCCTGGTGTGGTGCTGTAGGATAAGCTAATCGGACAGATAAGCAAAAGGTCGGCAGTTCAAACCCACAAGTCACTCCTCAGAAACCCTATACAGGGTTGTTATGAATCAGAACTGATTCAGCAGCACTTCACAACAACAACAACACATAGGATAATGACACAGGCAAATCACCCAATGGCAAAAACTGCCTTGAGACTTTGATCTGTTTCCCTGACATGTTCTAAGGGCACAGTCCAGTTTTCCCTCTCTGGGGGGTCTTCTTTATCCTAACCTGAGTGAGGGGTCAGTATGAACTGGGGCCTCGGAAACCTAAGCCAGAGAAAGAGAGAGCCTCTAGTCTTTCTGGGACAAGACATGGGAAGTGATGATGGGTTTTGTATGTCAAGTCCTTGATATCAGCAGGTCTTCTGACTTTGTACAGGGTGCGCAAGACAGTACAAAGCTGTACATTTGGTCTCTAATGCACATGACTTATTTTGCTATGACACTCCTGGCCACAGATGCCAAACAAGGTTTCTACTGTCACGTGGTCTTGCTGAAGAAGAAAAGACAAAAAGAGTCAGTCAGGTGTAGTGATGCCTGGAGTATGGGCCAGGGGAAGCTGAGACTGCCTGCTCTCCTGGTTAAGAACCTGGTTAAGAACACAGCCCTCTCATTTACTTTGTGTGTTGTTATCAATTGCAAGGTTTAATTCTTGTCTAACAAACATGTGCCTTGTACAAAATCCAAGCAACATTTTCTAATGGGCTCGTGGTAATTAATACTTTTTGCTACGATAAATAGTCTGGAATAAACACCATACTTGCATACATAGGAAGAAGTCTGAATAATTATTCTTTAAAAAATATAGATAGATATAGATTATTTTTACTATTTTTAAAGAAATACATGCTCATAGTTTTTAAAAAAAAGTCAGAAGGAAAGGATAGAAAATGAGAGTCATCCACATCTAACCTCCAGCCTCAGTTATTGAGATAGTCAACAATGGCTTTCAGATTTTTTTCTATGTGCTTTCAAATATCTTTTTTAAAACAAAAATGAGATAATTTTATTCATATGGATTCTGCCACTTGCTTTTTTTTTTTTTTAACTTTTTATCTCAAAATGTTTACATTCATTCAACAAATATCTATGGAGCACCTATTGTGTTAGGGACCCAAGTTAGGGACACAGCAATGCTGTGGAGGGGACAGATAAAGAAACAAACAAGTAGTAATGAAAGCAAAGATGTTACTTTGAGGACTAAAGTGAGCCTGACCTAAGTCATAGTATTTCCAATTGCCTCATCTGTATGTAAAAAATGGACAATGATTAAGGCAGAACAGAGAAGAGTCCATGCATTTGAATTATGATGTTTGTTGGCGGGCAAAGAATACTGACTATATCATGGACTGCTAAAAGAACAAACAAATCTGTCTTTCTGTCTTGCAAGAAGTACAGCCAGAAGACGGGGGGATGGGGGAGTGGGGAGGTGGAGAGGGGGGCAGGCTTGTAGTGTATACTTTTTGGTTGGTTGATGATGTGATGATGCATGGAGGGGATAGTAACCATAGAAATGAAACTATATAGATAGAATGAATGTAAAACTAATATTCTGCCATGTAAACTATCACATAATTCACAATAAAACATTACCAAAAAAAAAAAACCATCCAGAATGCTCCTTAGAAGTGAGGACAGTGAGCCTTCCTCTCCAGTACTTTGGACATGTTATCAGGAGGGATCAGTCCTTGGAGAAGGACGTCATAATTAAGCAGAGGGTCAGCAAAAAAGAGGAAGAACTTTGAAAGCAATGGGGCATTGGGAATGAAAGCCAAGAAGGAAATGACAGGGGATAAGAGTTAATAAAGCCCTGGTGTGGTGCTGTAGGGTAAGCACTGGACTGCTAACCACAAGGTTGGCAGTTCAAACCTACCAGCAGCTCTTGGAAACCCTATACAGGGTCAGTATGAGTCGGAACTGACTGAAGTTCAGACAACAACAGCATTAATCTCGTTGTATGGTTTTATCTCATTGTTTAGTAATCCTGGTGGACAATTGGAGTTTCCAGCTCTGCTGTATTAGAAAAGATACTGCAAGAACACCTTTGCCACATACATTTACATGTCTATAGAAGCAGATCTTTAGCTGTTGGTGTTGTTCAAGTTTGTTCTGACTCATAGTGACTCAGGATTACTAAGGAGTGACTGGTAAGTTTGAACTGCCAATCTTGTGGTTAGCAGTCCAGTGACTATCCTTACTGCACAGTAAAAAAACTCCAGTTGTTAAGTACCATCGAGTAGTTCCAACTCATGCAGACACTGTACAGGGTTTCCCAGGACCAAGGCTTAAAAGTGACCATGAGGACTGGGAGGTAGAGGGAAGAGGGAGCTAGTACTGGGCTTGGAGTCAGACTGGAGGTGAAGCCTCACCTGAGCCATTTGCCTGCACTTTCTGAACCTCTCCTTTCAGGAAATGGGAACAATCTTCCCATCTCACTGGTTACAGCTGGATTAAATGACGTCATTTATTCCCTCATTCTTCCTGGGACAGGCATAGTAATAGTTTTATTCTTTGTTCATCTCATCAAACAAGTGTGAGCAAGCTATCAAAAACACATCCAGATTTCTCTGAATCAGTGGCAAACTTGTAAAGTACCATTTCATTCCCTGTGCTATTTTAAATTTTGTCCTAGCAACCTGCAGTATCACCAGGAAGTCTGTTAGACATGCAAAATCTCAAACCCCACTCAGACCTATTGAATCAGTATTTGCATATTAATTAGAGTCCCTGCATAATAAAGTAGTCCTGGTGTGGCGCTGTGGACTAACGCATTAGACTGCAAAGTTGTTTGAACTGTAAGTTCCAGTGGTTCAAGTTCACCAGCTGCTCCTTGGAAACCCTATACAGGGTCGCTATGGATTGAAATCGACTCGAAGGCACTGAACAACAACATAATAATAGGAGTCCTGGGTTTTGTGTTAATGCACTGGACTGCAAGGTCAGTTTGAACCTTAAGGTCAGTGGTTCAAGCTCACGAGCAGAGCTACTACTACTCTGAAACCCCATACAGGGTCACTATGAGTCGGAACCGACTTGAAGGCACTTCACAATAAGAGTCCCAGGCACTTGTTATGTACAACTTAATTTGAGAAACACAAGTTTCAAATGGAAGATAAATGGCAGATAGAAAGTTAAAAACTTTTTCCTCTCAATTAGGGATTGGAGACAGTGTGATCTAAACCCTTCTGGGTAGAATTTGGCCTTTCCCTCTGGCTTACCAATGTTAATATTTATCTTTTTAGGGAGAGAAATCACTTGCTATCTAACCAGGTACGGGAAACATGCCTCAGTTTCTTCAGTTGTCAGGGCAGGGAGGGGTCTGAGATGTAGTCATCCCAACTTGACCCTTAGCCCACTCCCCCACCCACCCTTTTTCATTGGGAGGCCCTGAGAAGGGCAGTGACTGGCTCCAAGAAGCACAAGTCCTCCTGGCTTCTAGCCTGGCCTTGGTGTTAAGCGCCATCCAGTCAGTTCCAACTCATAGGGATCCTGACAGTGTTTCTGAGGGGTAGCTGGTGGATTTGAACCATCAAGCTTGTGGTTAGCAGTCCAGTGCTTATCCTAAAGTGCCACACAAGGACTCCTTGTTGTTGTTATTGTTATGTGCCGTGGAGTCGGTTCCGACTCATAGCGACCCTGCACAGGGTTTCCGAGGCTGTAAATCTTTACCAGAGCAGAATGCCTTATCTTTCTCCTGTGGAACCGCTGGTAGTTTCG
>NW_006408608.1:4953466-4954935 GCF_000296735.1 Chrysochloris asiatica
AGAAGAATTGATGCTTTTGAGTTATGGTGTTGGAGGAGAATATTGAAAGTGCCATGGGCTGCCAAAAGAACCAACAGATCTGTGTTGGAAGAAGTGCAGCTTGAGTGCTCCTTGGAGGTCAGGGTGGCCAAACTTTGTCTCTCATACTTGGGACATATTGTCAGGAGGGACCAGTCACTGGAGAAGATACCATGTTTGGAAAGGTGGAGGGTCAGAGAAAAAGAGGAAGACCCCCACCAAGATGGATTGGCCAAGTGGCAGCATCAATGGGCTCAAGCGTGGCAACAGTAATGAGGTTGGCCCAGGATCGGACAGTGTTTCGTTCTGCTGTGCATAAGGTCACTATGGGTTGGTACCAAGTCGATGACACCTAACAACAACAACATCAAGAACAGATTGGTGCATTAGAGATTAATGACAAAAGACCAGAAGAGTTGTGGGATGACATCAAGAACATCATACAGGTAGAAAGCAAAAGGTCATTAAGAAGACAAGAAAGAAGGAAAAGACCAAAATGGATGTCAGATGAGATTATGAAACTTGCTCGCCAGCATAAAGACGCTAAAACAAATGGAAGAAATGAGGAAGTCAAAGAGCTGAACAGAGAATTTCAAAGGGCAGCTTGAGAAGACAATCAAGTATTATAACCAAATGTGTAAAGATCTGGAGTTAGAAAACCAAAAGGGACAAACACACTCAGCATTTCTTAAGCTGAAAGAATTGAAGAAAAAATGAAAGCCTTGACTTGTAATAGTGTGGCGCTTTAGGATAAATACTAGATTGCTAACCACCAGGTTAACGATTCAAATCCACCAGTTGTTCCTTAGTGAGTTGCAATGAGCCGGAACTGATTAGAAGGCACTTCACAAAAACAATAGGCAAAGTACTGAATGATGCAGAAAGCATCAAGACAAGATGGAAAGAATACACAGAGTCACTCTACCAAAAAGAAATGGTCCATGTTCAAGCATTTCAAGAGATAACATATAATTAAGAGCCAATGATACTGAAAGAAGTCACAGTTGCACTGAAGGCATTTGCAAAGAACAAGGCTCCAGGAATTGGTGGAATACAAAATGGTCAGCAGTTTGAAACTACCAGCTGTTCCACGGGAGAAAGATGAGATGTTCTGCTCCTGTAAATATTGACAGCCTCGGAAACCCTATACAGGGTCGCTATGAGTCGGAACTGACTCCATGGCACAGAACAACAACAATAACAATAAATTTAGGCGGCACTGCAGGCATTGACTCATCTATGCCAAAACATTTGGAAGACAACTACCTGGCCAACTGACTGGAAGCAATCCATATTTGTGCCCATTCCAAGTGAGGTGACCCAATGGAATATGGAACTCATTGGACAAAACTATTAATGTCATATGCAAGTAAAATTTTGTTAAAGATAATTTAAAGAAAATTATTGCAGCAGTACATTGGCAGAGAACTGCCAGAGGTTCAAGCCAGATT
>NW_006408608.1:4955605-4968438 GCF_000296735.1 Chrysochloris asiatica
ATTTCATTCTGCTGTGCATAAGGTCGCTAGGGGTCGGTACCGACTCGATGGCACCTAACAACAACAACAACAAATGAAGATCCTGGTGTGGCACTGTGGGTTAAAGTGCTGGACTATAAAGTCGGTTTGAACCACAAGTTTGGCGATTGAAGCTCACCAGCTTTCTCCTCAGAAACCCTTTATAGAGTCGCTGTGGGTCGGAACCGACTCAAGGGCACTTAATAACTACAACAATGAAGATCAAAGTCTACAGCCTTCAGTATGGGTTGCACTTCAATGTAAACAAAACAAAATTTCTCACCACTGGACCAATAAATTATATATCAAGATAAATTGGAGAAAAGATTGAAGTTGTTAAAGACTTCATTCTGCTTGGGTCAACCATCAACAAGCGTGGAAGCAGCAGTCAAGAAATCAAATGATGTATTGTATTAGGCAAATATGCTTAACAAGATCTCTTTAATGTGTTCAAGAGCAAAGATGTCAGAGGACTAAGCTGTGTCTTACACAAGCCATGGTATTTTCAGTAGCTTCATATGTATGTGAAAGTTGGACAGTAATAAGGAAGAACATAGAAGAATTGATGCATTTGAATTATAGTGTTGGCAAAGAACATTGAACGTCCCATGGACTGCCAGAAGAACAAACATTATCTGTGTTGGAAGAAGTATAGCCAGAATGCTCTTTAGAAGCCAGGATGGAGAGACTTCATCTGTCATAGTTTAGACATATTATCAGGAGGGCCCAGTCTCTGTAGAAGGACATCAAGCTAGGTAAAGTGGAGGGTCAGAGAAAAAGAAGAAATCCACCAATGAGATGGATTGGCACAGTGGCAGCAGCAGTGGGCTCAAGCTTAACAATGATTTTGAGGATGGGGCAGGGCCAGGCAGTGTTTCATTCTGCTGTGAATATGTTTGCTATGAGTCGGAGCCCACTGACAGCACCTAACAACCTAGCAACAAAGGTTTACAGCCTCAGACTCAACAGCACAAAACAACAATATCTCAAGTGTTGGACGATTATTATTCTCTTATGGATTCAGTCCATCTTTTTATTTATATATTCATTTTTGAACACTTTATTGCATGTGTTTGGAAGAAAATTCGTTTCTTGTTTAACGATTCATACACTATCTCAATCTAATGGCGCTCTTCCCACTTCCTCCCTAGGTTTCCTGGTTTCACTCATCCATCTTTCCTACCCCCTTCCTGTCTTCCGAACACTGTTTTGGGGGTAAATGCTGGTTCTTTTGTCTCTTATGGTTAATTTTGTCTTTTTGTCTTCTGTGGTTAATTGTTGTGAGGGGCATGTTCCTCTCTGTGTTTCTGTTCACTATACCGTCCAGTCCATTGTTGTCCTGATGTGGTACTGTAGGATAAGCACTGGACTGCTAACTAAAAGGTGTGCAGTTCAAACCTACCAGCCACTACTTGGAAACCCTACACAGGGTCGCTGTAAGTCAGAATAGACTCCACAGCACTTAAAACAACAACAATTGTTTGTCTAAAAGGTGATCTCAGAGAATGACTTACTGGTCAGGTAGAGACTGGTGGAAGATCCAGTTTGAATGGTATATCTAAGAGCTAAGGTCTCAGGGGTTCCACTATTAAGTCTGTTGTGGGGTTTTTTCTATGATTTTGAATTTTGCTCTACCATCTAGGGCAAGAAAGTGGAAGCTCCACAATGTGCTTATTGTAAAGTATTCAAACAATACTAAAATGGTAGGAGGAGTTACCATGTTGTTGTTGTTGCTGTTGTTAAGTGCCACCAAGTCACTTCTGACTCACAATGACCCTGTATAAGGTTTCCAAGGAGTGGCTGGTAAATTTGAACCGCTGACTTTGCAGTTCAAATGGACTTTGCGGTTCAGTATTTATCCTATAGCACTGTACCAGGACTCCAGGACTCCAGGAGTTACCATATTACCCTAGAGTTCTACTCCTAAGAGAAATGAAAACATATGTCCATGCAAATATTCATAGGTAATTATTCATAATGTCCCAAAAAGTGGACAGTCTAGATGCTCAACTAATGAATGACTAAATCACATGGGCTATAACCACACAATGGAATATTATTCAGCACTACAAAGGAAGGGCATAATGCTGCATGCTACAACATGAATGATTCTTGAGAAAACATCATGGTATATAAAAGCCAGAGACAAAAGACCACAAATTGTATAATTCACTTATATGAACTATCCAGAACAGGCAAGTCCATCCGTAGACAGAAGATTAGTGGTGATCAGGGGGTGAGAGGAGGAGGGGATGGGGCGCGACAGCTAATGGCTACCAGGTCTCCTTGGGAGGTGATGCAGATGTTCTGAAATTAGATCTTTACTAAACAAGTCTCTTTACTAAACTAAAAATCACTGAATTGTACACTTTAAAGAGGGGTACATTTTATGATCTGGTGTGGCACTGCAGGATAATGTACTGGACTGCAAGGTCAGTTTGAATCACAAAGTAGATGGTTCAAACCTACCAGTTGCTTCTTGGAAACACTATGTTGTTGTTGTTATGTGCCGTGGAGTCGGTTCTGACGCATAGCGACCCTGTACGGGGTTTCTGAGGCTGTAAATCTTTACAGGAGCAGAAAGCCTTATCTTTCTCCCACGGAACAGCTGGTAGTTTCGAACTGCTGACCTTGAGGTTTGCAGCCTGATTCACTATACAGGGTCACTATTGGATTGGAACTGACTCCAAAGGCACTTAACAACAACAACAAACTCTATTTCAGGCAAGCTGCTATTTTAAGAAATGGTAGAAGAATGATAGTAAAATAACACTTTAAGTCACACTGTCCCAGGCTTCCCTCAGCAGCCTCTCATTCACTCCGTAAATATTCATTGAGGGGCTATGGGTAGGCAGCATGAATCAAAACTCATATCCCAAGAGATTCATACCGCCTCCATGTTTTCTGATGTGCAGCTCCTCTTCCTCTGGAGCATCCTAGCCCAGGAATCTCAGCCCTTCCACTTTTCACCGCCCTTCCCCCATCCCCTTTCCTTCCCACCCAGTCCACATTCCAGTCACTGCCTCTGCTCCCAACTCCAATGTCAATCTCCAAACCAAACCCTCACACACTGAAACCCAATTCTTTGCCTCCTCTGCACCTCCACTTGCACCTGGGCAGTTGAACACAGAGAAAAACACACCACCAGCAGCTTGGTCTCACAAATCCATGACCTTCATGCTGCCTAGGTGTCCCTGTCATTCACTCTCCCTGGTGACTGCTGCTGCTCCGCTCCCATCTATAAAACAGGGACAGTGATATTTCTGTGTCCTGGGCAGAGTTAGCCCCTGGCACACAAATGGCTTGTATCAGTGGTAACCGCTGGAGTTGCTTTCTCAAGTCTTTGAATCTGAGAGTTCCCTGCCTGGTGTTTTGGTCTCTAGGGCGACTCACCCTCCTGTCATTTATTTTGTTCCATTGACCTGACCTGACAGACACAGATTCTTGGCCATATCTGATTAACCCAGAGAGCAAGGGTCAGTAGTTTGTGAAATGCAGGGCACTTCCTACAGCAACTGCCTGTTCCGGGTGTTCTGGCCAGGCCAGAACCAGACAGTGGACAGACTGCAATGGAAACTTACCAGGGCCCCACAGAGGGTGTGTGTGTGTGTGTCAGGTTGGGGGGTGGGGGTGGGCAGACCATGCCGATATCAGTCTTTACCTATGGGGCAGGGAGGGAGGGGCAGTGCTGCCCCCAGGAATGCAGGTGGTGCCTGGCTCCAGGGCACTTGGAGTCCAGAGAAAGAGGAAGTGTGAGCTTTGCTCCCTAGTGACTCACTGTCATCCAGTGGGGCAGTCCACCTCTCACCCCTGCTGGAAGCCTGCCCTCCTCCCACCCAAAGGCTCCTCCACCCACCCTGGGTTGGCCTATTCATAACATTGACCCACATTCCTCACCTTGTGTACTGGGGCAGAGATGCCTGCAGGTGTTCCAGGACCTGCCACTGAAGTAGGTTTTGGAAGGTGATAAGAGAAATGGGAGGGGTGGGAAAAGCCCTGCTCTGGAAACAGGCTTCAAACCGGTTCATTCCAGTTCCACCTCCTGCTGAGAATTTGCCTTTCCACCCCGGAGAGATTCAACCAGAATCTTCATTTAAAAAGAAGGCCTCTCCTCACAAATCCTATGTGGAATCAATGTTGCTGCCGTTGTTAAGTGCTGTCTAGTTGAGTAGGTGGTTCTGACTCATAGAGACCCTGTACAGGGTTTCCAAGGAGCAGCTGGTGGGTATGAACTGCCGACCTTGTGGTTCAAAGTCCAGTGCTGATCCTACAGCGCCACACCAGGAGTCCGTACAGGACCAAAAGGAATCTGGAATTAACTCTAGGGCTCTCAACAACAACAACAACATGAGAGCCTATGGATTTATAGGAATCACCTGGGGAGTCTTGTTAAAATGTAGATTGTGTCTGCCTGAGGTTAGAGTGCAGATTCCAGACCTGGGGTCAAACTAGAAAGAACCAAACCAGTTTGAAGCTCTATGTGAAGGTCAGGACACCTGGGACTTGACCACCAACCTGCTGTGTCAGCCTTGGCAGCTCCCATACCCTCTCTGGACTCCCTAGGCAAACTGGGCTCCCTACACCCTCAGCTCCAGGCCTCTTCCGCTCAGTTTCTCTCTTTCACCATTGCCCTCAGGGAAAAGCCTCAATTCCTTCACACAGCCCCTGTCATGACTGGACCTCACACCCCACCATTCCCTGCACCCCAGCAACATAAGCACCTGGCACCCTATCCACACAGCCCCCAGTGGCCCCGCCTCATCCTTTGGGTCCCAGCTTGGACTCCCTTCCTGCCCACCTGCCTCTTCCTGCTGAGCCTTCTCCTACCAGAAGCTCAGCTCTGTTCTCTCTTCACTGTTAAACTGAGCTCTGGGACCAGGGTTGGCATACACAAGGGGTCAATGAAGATTTTTGAATGAATGAATCAATCAGGGCTTTGAACCGATTCATTCTGGTTTCACCCCTTGCTTAGAACTTATGGTAATAATGCAAATAAGAAATCATACTGTAAATGCAAATAAATGGAATTTGTGGATGAAGTAAAAGCTCCAAGCAAACCTGAGCCATGATTTGCATCCTCCACAAGGGGCCTGGTGTGAGGTCTCCTCAGAAAGGGCAACAGGGAACTGGGACAAAGGAGTGCTGTCAGAGGGTGTACATTTTCCAGGACAGTTCCTTCAGCCCTGACTGGGAATCCACAGAAACTGTGTCTGAGTCCCAGCTTCTATTCACTTCTCCTTCTTCCACCAATCGACCCGTGCCCCCTTCCAGAAACTTCTTTTCCTTCTATTCCAACAGGGCCCTTGGCAGGAAAGCATCCGACAGCCCTCTTGTCCTTATCTCCACGCAAGACACAAACCCAGGCATTCCTCCTGTTCCCCATTACTTTTAGTTTTGAATAATAAATGTTTTATTTGGGGATACTTTTAGATTTACAGAAACATTACAAAGATAATACAGAGAGTTCAACCTCCCCTACTGTTACTCCCTTACTTAATAACAGGGCTTATTTGCCAAGACCAACATTGGTAGTTCATTCAACTCCGAGTTTATTTGAAATGTCACTAGTTTTTTCATTAATGGCCTGTTTCTGTCCCAGGATCCCATCCAGAAAACATTTTGCATTTGTGTTGCTGTTAAGTGTCTGTGTAGGGTTTCCAAGGAGCAGCTGATGAGTTAGCAGTCCATACCAGGATCTGCTGTTTAGTCCCCTTAACCCTGATGACAAAGGATAATCAGCTCCAGTTTACAGATGAAGACAGAGAGGCTGCAGAGATGAAGTGACTTTCTCCAGGTCACTAGCAGGGGGAGTCTGTGGAGTAGCATTTAGATCCAGAAGCCAGTGGCCCTGTAACCTTGAGCCTTAATCTCCTTATCTGAAGGATAGGATCACAGATGCCATCCTTTTAAGGCAGCTGTGAGGATCACACGAGGCCATATATACAGCGTCGCTATGCATAAGGAGCTCTGGTAGCTTAGTGGTTACGAATCAGGCCATGAACCTCATGATCAGCAGTTCGAAACTACCAGCTGTTCCACAGGAGAAAGATGAGGCTTTCTGCTCCCATAAAGATTTACTGCCTCGGAAACCCTGTACAGGGTCGCTATAAGTCAGAACCGACTCCACGGCACACAGCCATTCATGCATCAGAACCCACTTGATGGACCTTAACAACAACAAGTTGTTAAGTGTCATTGAGTCTGTTCTGACTCATAGAGACCCTGGGTAGGGTTTCTGAAGTTGTAAATCTTTGCTAGAGCAGAAAGCCTCATCTTTCTCCCAGTGCTGATCTTCTAGAGCCATTGCGCTCCGGCATACGAGTGCCCACAAAATAGTGCCTGTTATTACCATTATTACTGTGTTATTGTTGTTGTTAAGTGCCATCCAGTCAACTCTGACTCCTACAGAGCCATACCAGGATTACTTGTTAAGAGTTGCGAATAGCAACCCTGTATAATTTCCCAGGAGCAGCTGGTGAGTTTGAACTACCAACCTTGCTGTTCAAACTGACCTTGAAGTCCAGCATTAGCCCACAGCACCATACTAGGTAATGTCATTATTGTTAAGGAGCAGCAGAACTCCAAAGTTCTTTGTTCAAGATTATGTTTAGACAAACCCCAGTCACTCCCTCTTTTGGCAATTAAAATAGCCAGAAACCTAAATCCCTTTCCTGGACTCAAAAGATTGGGAAGTAGAACAGACCGTCAATTACTCATATGCAAATTCAAACTGAAGCTGAAGAAAATGAAAACAAGTCCACGAGAGCCAAAATATGACCTTGAATATATCCCACCTGAATTTAGAGATCATCTGAAGAATAGATTTGATACACTAAACGCTAAAGACCGTAGACCAGAAGAGTTGTGGGATGACATCAAGAACATCATACATGAAGAAAGCAAACAGTTATTAAGAAGACAAGAAAGAAGGAAAAGGTCAAAATGGATGTCAAAAGAAACATGGAAACTTGCTCTCCAGTGTAGAGATGCTAAAGCAAATTGAAGAAATGAGGAGGTCCAAGAGCTGAACAGAAAATTTCAAAGATCAGCTCGAGAAGATAAAGCCAAATATTACAACAAAATGTGCAAGATCTGGATCAGAAAATCAAAAAGAAAGAACACACTCAGCATTTCTCAAGCTGGGGGACTAAAGGAAAAATTCCAGTCTCGACTTTTGTTATTGAACAATTCTCTGGGCAAATTATTGAATGATGCAGAAAGCATCAAGAGAAGATGAAAGGATTACACAGAGTCACTGTAACAAAAGGAAATGGTTATGTTCAACCATTTCAAGAGGTACCATATGATCAAGAGCCAATGATACTGAAGGAGGAAGTCCAAGGTGCATTAAAGGAATTGGCAAAGAAAAAGGCACCAGGAATTGATGGAATACAAATTGAAATCTTTCAAGAAAGTGAGGCAGCACAGGAGGCACTCACTCATCTCTGCCAAGAAATTTGGAAGACGACTATCTGGACGACTGATTGGAAGAGATCCATATTTGTGCCCATTCCAAACAGAGGTGACCCAACGGAATGCAGAAATCATTGGACAATCTTTTTGATACCTCATGGATTGAAGTTTTACTAAAGGTAATACAGAAACGGTTGCAAGCATACATTGACAGAGAACGTCCAGAGGTTCAAGCCAGATTCAGAAGAGGCTATGGAATGAGGGATATAATTGCTGGTGTCCAATGGATTTTGGCTGAAAGCAGAGAATTTCAGAAAGATGTTTACCTGTGCTTTATTGACTATGCAAAGGCTTTTGATTGTGTGGATCATGACAAGCTATGAACAACATTGTGAAGTATGAGTATTTCGGAACACTTAATTGTGCTCATGAGGAATCTGTACCTGGACCAAGAGGCAGTTGTTTGAAGAGAACATGGGAACACTGAATGGTTTAAAATTTAAGAAAGGTGTGCAACAGGGTGGTGTTCTTTCACCATACTTATTCAACCTGTATGCTGAACAAATAATCTGAGAAGCTGGGTTATATGAAGAAAAATGTGGCATCAGGAGTGGAGGAAGACTCATTAACAACCTGCGATATGCAGATGATACAACCTTGCTTGCTGAAAGTGAAGAGGACTTAAAACATTTACTGATGAAGATCAAAGAGTACAGCCTTCAGTATGGATTACATCTCAATGTCAAGAAAACAAAAATCCTCACCACTGGACCAATAAACAACATTCTTATCAACGGAGAAAAGATTGAAGTTGTCAAGGACTTCATTCTTCTTGGATCAACTATCAACACTCACGGAAGCAGCAGTCAAGAAATCAAATGACGTATTGCACTAGACAAATCTGCTGCACAAGACCTTTTTAAAAGTGTTGAAGAGCAAAGATGTCAGCTTGAAGACTAAGGTGCACCTGACCCAAGCCATGGTATTTTCAATAACCTCATACACATGTGAAAGCTGGACAATAAATAAGGAAGACTGTAGAAGAATTGATGCATTTGAGTTAGGTGTTGGAGGAGAATACTCCAAGTACCATGGGCTGCCAAAAGAACCAACAGATCTGTGTTGGAAGAAGTATAGCTAGATTGCTCCTTTGAGGTCAGGATGGCCAAACTTCGTCTCTCATTCTTCCGACATAATGTCATGAGGTACCAGTTGCTGGAGAAAGATATCATGTTTGGTAAGGTGGAGGGGCAGAGAAAAAGAGGAAGACCCCCAGCGAGATGGATTGGCAAAGTGGTAGCATTGCTGGACTCAAGTGTGCCAACAATAGTGAGGTTGGCCCAGGAGTGGGCAGTATTTCATTCTACTGTGCATAAGGTTGCTATGAGTTGGTACCTAACAACAACAACAACAAAGGGTGTGGCCACTGTGTGTCCTTGGGTGGGTCATGGCACCTCCCTGAGCCTCAGTTTTTTCTCCTGTCAAATGGAAACAGAGTCTTCTGAGAGGACTCCAGGTAACAACAGTCTGAGCGGGGGCTGGCCTTCTACCAGGAGGAGCAGACATTAGCGTGCAGCACCCTGGCTCTGTGAGGGTGAGGGGCAGGTGGTCATACTAGGCCTCAGAGGCAGGTAGGCCAGGTTCCCATTCCACCTCTATCTGGGTGGGGGCTCACAGGCAGATGATCTAATCTTTGTAAAACCCAGTTTCTGGTCAGGCCTAATAAATCAGCCTCACCCTGAAGGAGGATTTAAGAAGAAAGAGTTCAAGCTGCTTTTCTTTATCCTCAGGCTTAAATGTCTCAAGGTAGTGGTTTAACTAGAGATGAGCTCCCAGGAGCCTACTCCTTGACCCTCCTCACCCCTTTTTTGTTTTGAGACACACCACACACACAAACAACACCTCCATCCATCCATCTTCCCTGACCTAAAACCTAAAGGTGTGCCCCATTCTTGTTAGGTGCTGTGGAGTCTGCTCTGGGCTCTGACTCATAGCAACCCTGTATAAGGTTTCCAAAGAGTGGCTGGTGGGTTTGAACCGATGACCTTGTGGGTCACAGACTACAGCCACAGCAGGACTACAGCACGTGACTGTTGTTAAGTGCCCTCGAGTCAATTCCAACCCATGGCAACCCTGTATCAGGCTTTATAGGGTTTCCAAGGAGCAGCTTGTGAGCTTGAACCACCGACCTTGCATTTCAAATTGACTCTGCAGTCTGACTCATTAGGCCACAGCACCACAGGACTCCTGATTAAGGAGTGTTAAAAGATGAATGGATTCACAAAGTGTAGTACATACACAATGGAATCTTGCTCAGCCATAAAGAGAAATGATGTCCTGATGTAACATGGGTCATGCCAAGCCTAATAGATCAAATATTGTATGATCCAAAGGACAAATGGAGTCTTGGTGTGGTGCTGTAGGATAAACACTGGACCATAAGGCTAGTTTGAACTGCAAGGTCAGTGGTTCAAATCTATACAAGGTCTCTATGACTTGAAGGCAAGCATGGCATTTAACAACAAAGGCACAGCAGGGAGAGGAATGGAGAGTGTTTCAGTTTTTGTTAATGGAGGTGGAATAACTTGAAAAAGATTGTACACTATGAAGAATGTAATTAATGTCACTGAAGTGTACATGTGGAAATTGTTGAATTGCTGAAGGTTTTGTTGGTATATTTTCACTGCAACAAAGAATAAATTAAAACCACTGAACTACATGTACATATATACTATTGTTAAAAAGTATAGTCATGACTCTATTCAGATATAAAATGAAAAGGTCTTAAACATTTTAGCTGATGTTATAACTAATAGTAAAGAGCAGCTGAAGAACACTGACATTTAAAGGTCAGGAATATTGAAATGAATGTGCAAATGAGGCAGAGCTAATGTTTCCACAAAGGGTGAAGGGGGTCTCTTTCAGACATGGTGGAATTTGCATGTCTACCTACAGTCCTGGTGTTGTGCTATAGGATAACACTGGACTGCTAACCACAAGGTGGATGGTTCAAACTCACCATCTGCTCCTTGGAAACCCTACATAACAGGGTCACTATGAGACAAAACCAACTGGATGGCACTTAACCATCAGCTACTTAACATTTTCCAGAATTGTAAAATAACTCAAAGACAATGGAAGACTAGATCTGATGGCCCAGGAGGACATGCTGAGTGTAGACAGTGCAGTTTCCCACCAGAAGGAAGGTCCTGAAGAGGATCTGATGGGTCATTCGCTGAGAATGACTATGTAAAGTCTTTTCTAAAGATACGTTGATTTGATTTGATTTACCTGCAGTCTAAAATCAGCAGTTTTAAAGATAAAGAGCTCAAGAAAGTGAAACAAAAAAGTTTGCGTTTCATCGTGTTATATGATGTATTCTAGAACATTACAGATATGAATGTTACTTATACTGGTCTGTAGCGGACGCTAGGTGGAGTCCTGGTGTGGCGCTGTGGGTTAATGCGCTGGACTGCAAGGTAGGTTTGAACCTCAAGGTCAGCGGTTCAAGCTCACCAGCTGCTCCTCGGAAACCCTATACAGGGTCATTATGAGTTGGAACCGACTCGATGGCACTTAACAATAACAATTTAACCGGGAACCTGGAAGTCGTCTTTAAGTTAAGGCTCTGCTTTCTCTGCCTTCTGCTTTCACCCCCACCCTCTGCTCAGAGAATTCCTGTTTGGCTATTTCTGCCCCGAGCAGTTTGGGGAGCAGTGTTTGGCTGCCCTAGAGGTGGTATAGTACGTGTGGAGGAGGAGCTCCCACCTCTAAGTTCCTGGTGAAGCATGAGCCCAGCTGCCAGGTTTGGACTTGTAGGTGTAGTAAAGAACCGGACCCTGCTAGCAGGTGGGAGGTTGAGCGGATGACGGATTCCTTGTCCTGACTTGTTTTCTTACCAGGAAGGTGTGTTCCTGAGACAGCTGCAACAACTCAAGTTCATTTTCTTCTAATCTCCTCTGCAACCATTTCACATCTGGGGAAGCTGAGACCCCCATGAGAGGCGTACTCCCCTCTGCCCCCCTCCACCCCTTGGACCGTGAGCGCTGTGAAGACCTTGGTGCCCCTGGGTTTGACTCCCAGTTCCCCACACCATGCTGCCCTCTAGTGGTTTTGCACAGCACATGCAACTCAGGTATTCCCAGGCTCCAGGGTTGCAGACAGCAATAACTCTTTGCCACTCAGGATCCCCCATATCACTTTTTCAGACCCTCTCCCTGTCCCTGAGCATCAGGTTGAGTCTCCATGTTTTATGTGCTAGCAGAAGCAATGGAGGTTGTGGAAACCATTATCACCCATGGTACTTTGCCTGTGCCTGGCATTTGGAGGGAGGCCTCCAACTGTTTAGGAACAGAAGGAAGTGAGAGGAGGAGGAATGGGAAAATGGGGAGATTGTCCCTAGCAAACCAAACTCACTGTTGGCTCCAACTCATTGCAAGTCCATATGTTACATGACAGAAGTGCCCCATTGGGTTTTCATGGCTATAATCTTCAGTGAAGCAGATTGCCAGATCTTTCTTCTGTGGTACAACTATGTAGGTTCAAAGGATCACCTTTTAAGTAAGTTGTTGTTATGCACCAACTCATGTTGTTGGTAAGTGCCATTGAGTCAGTTCTGACTCATAGGTGACCCTGTATAGGTTTCCCAGGTGGTGGGTTTCGACTACTGACCTTGCAGTTAGCCGTCTAGTGCTTATTTTACAGTGCCATGCCAGGACTCCTTTTAGGTAAGTAGATGAGCACAAACCATTTGCAATAACCAGGGACCAATGGCAGATAAATACACTGCAGAAATCTCTACAGATGCGTCTCCCTATAAAATGATTTATAAATGTGAAACCCAGAAGACTAAGACATCTTCCCAGGATCTCATCCAGACACTACCACTCCCAACCTAACCAATAAGAAATAAGTTGGGACCTGAGGCATTACAACACAAGGTCACATTTTCATGGTAGGGAAAATCTTGTGACTAAGAAGAAAATCAGCCCCTGACAGCGACTAGGGAGGCAGCCTGGCCCCTATAGCCAGACCATGTATTGAACATGTGTGTCACAGCTCACCTATGTCAGACAGGGTCAATCTGTGATCATGACCAAGTGAGTCAAAAGCCACCCCACTCTGAGGTCCTGTGCAAACCCTTATACACCAATGTTAACAGCTGAGAGGGGGAAGGAGTCCTGGCGTGGCGCTATACAATAAAGCTATACAATGGACTACAAGGTCAATTTGAAGCACAAGGTCAGCGGTTCAAACTCACTAGCCGCTGCTCCTTTGGAAAGCTGATACAGGGTCACTGAGTCACAACCCGACTCACTAACAACAATAGGTGGAAACAACTTCAATGTGCATCAATAGACACATGGCTAAACAAAATGAAGTCTATTTAGACAATGGACTAC
>NW_006408608.1:4972068-4982435 GCF_000296735.1 Chrysochloris asiatica
AGTTATTTAAAATACTGGTGGCATAGCCCTCAGAATCACAGCAACTCAAGCCACCACAGCACAACAGACAGACGAATGGTAGCCATTTGGTTTTATGTTGATGCTGTCACTTTAAATTTCTATGTCAATCCTGATACAATCAATATGTTCTCTCCTGATACTATCAATCCTAATACAATCAAGATGTTCTCTCCCAAGATGGCGGCTCCTGGAACAGCTGAGTGTCTTGATCTAGAATACAATGGATTTCTGGATTCCCTTTCCTAGGAAATCCTATATAGGGTCACTGTGAGTCGGAACCAATTCAGTAACAATAATAAGAGTGGCAGGAAGCAGAAAAAGGGAGTTTGGGCTTAGGGGACAAAGAGTTTACATGAATGGTGGTAAAACCATTAGGACGAAGATAAGGGTAAGGGTCCCTATGAGTCAGAAATGACTTAACGGCACGTAACAACAGGGGTCTCCCTGGAGTCCTGGTATGGAGCTGTAGGATAATGCACTAGACCTAAAGGTCGGCTTGAACTGCAAGTTCAGCAGTTCAAAGTCACCAGTCTCTCCTCAGAAACCCTACGGGGCACCTAACTACAAATGTTCCACAACATAAAGAGCATAATAAAGTCCTTGAATTGTCCATGTAGGGACTGTCGGCATTATGATTTAGTTATGTATGATGCACCATAATAAAAAGAACAATTTAAAAAATTATGTTCTTGTTAAGTGCTGTGGAGTTGGTTTTGACTTATAGCAAGTGATCAGAAGCAGCTGGTGGGACTCTCTTATCTGACAGAACCACTGTTGTAGGCCCTGCATTCCAGATAAAATGCAGTTAAGTTTCCCAATCACAGAATTACCCCTGCCTTCTTGCAGACACATCAAGAGCAAAGCCCCACATCCTTAAATCCTTAAGTACTAGCTCAAGATCCTACAGTGAGTCCTTCCTAAGACCCATTTTCTGAGATGCCTCACAGTTCCCCATTCTGGGCAGCCTCTTTTGTTGAGACAACATAATAAACCCAATTTTGCTGACTACACACGTTCCCGGAGGAGGCCTCTGATGAACAGACATCCACAGAACCAAGGAGGGGTGCTGATGAAACGAGATTGGCTAGAGAATTGTGGTCAGCACATAGTGGAACAGGGAACTAAGGAGCTAGACTGGAACCTCGGGAGCCCAGTGCTTCCTCCATCAGCGTTTTCCTTTCTATCACAACTCGAGTTGTGTCCTTTCCCTTTAACATATGAGGAAATCAAGGCTTAGAGGGTTAATAACTTACCTCTGAGTACTAGAGCCAAGTCTGAGATTGGAGTCTCTGCCCCCTCAAGTCCAGCATTCTCTCCTACCATGGACCCTTATCTCTGGAGCTGCACCCACTAGGCAAGCCCAGCTGCATGTGAGCTTACAGTGGGTGAATGTTGACCCTACTAAAGGATCTGGTGGCCCCAGAGCTCTGCCTTGGATATCTCACAGCCAATGCCATTGCTGGTGACCTATGTCCAGCAACAGTACACATGTCTCTCGTGACTGGCGCAAGTTCTTAATTGCTAGACACGTGGAGGAAGATGAGCTTCCTACCCTACTGAGTGGTGAGCCCTTCATGGGAAGATCAGGAACATTCTAGGCACTCTATCATACATCACCATGAGCCAATGCCCAGCCGAAGCATTCTCCCAATGCCACTGCCAAAGGGTCCACCCACCCACCACCTTGGCCCGAGTTTCTATGTGTGAGATTGTAGGTGGAACACTTCTAAAAAGTTTAGTATTTATTTTAATGTGATAAGAAAAAAATATAACTAGTACATCAACAGTGTGTATATTGCTGAACGCCAGGCTAAAGCTGGAAGTGAGTAAAAATGAAGGGTGTTGATTTAAAGCAGTAACAGAATACGAGGTCCTTGGTTATGACAACTGTCAAGCTGGTATATGAATCTCTACAGTTTGAGACTCACTGCTCTAAGCTTAAGGCAAGTAGATGTGCTCTAGCCTGAAGTCCCTCAGGGGATCTACAATGAAACTCTCCCCAGCACTGGGAATCTGCATGCTTACAATCTCGGGGCTCCATTATGAAGATCCCAGGGAGGATTCTTCAGGCCCCACCCCTAAGTCTGAGAAGCAACGAAGCAAAAGCAGCGGTTTTTGTTATGACAGAAGAGTTAAGAATCTTCTAGATGTGATCTTATGGAGGCAGAGGTCTAAGGGTAGCCTGGGCTGGAGGGTCCAGGTAGGACTTAGAGGTACAACTAGGGGGCTCTCTCTGAGTGTGTGCGGCGGGGGGAGGGAGGAGTGTGCACGGTCCTAACTAAGAGCGCAGAAAGAACACTCCGAGTCTGCACTGTTCCCCAGCATACAGCGGGCACTCAGGTCTTCTGCTGAATCACTGTAGCCCACAGGAGGAGGCACCCAGAGGAAGGGTGGAGGGTGTTTGTGCAGCCTGCTCCTGGGCCAGACCCACCTCCACTCCAGCAGTGCCACTACAAAGGCAAAGGATCCTGTTTTCCATGGTTTAAGCCTCAAGTTAAATAGCAACAACAGAGGCACTGTATATGGGGCCTTAGGATTTCTCTCAAACAGCTCAGATCTGCAGGCCAGAGCTGGTTCTGGCATCCTTGTTGTCCGTGGGCTGAGTTGCTGTTGCATAGGTTGTGATTCATGATGACTGCACATACACAGAACAGACGTATGCTCTATGCAGTTTCCAAGGCTGTGACTGTCCAGAAGCTGATAAGCAGACTTGCCTTCCAAAGCATCCTGGGTAGGTTCAACCTGCCAACTTGTCGGCTAGTGCTGTTGTTAAGTGTACTGAGTTGGTTCTAACTCATAGCGACCCAGTGTAGGGTTTCAAAAGAGCAGCTGGTGAGTTTGAACCGCTGACTTTGTGGTTCAAACTGACCTTGAAGTCGAGTGCTTATCCTATGGCACCACTTAACAACTGTTGTTGTTAAGTGCCATCGAGTCAGTTCTGACCCACAGTGACCCTGTGTAGGGTTTCTGAGGAACGATGGGGGAGCTTGAACCACCAGCCCTGTGGTTCAGACCACCTTTGCAGTCCAGTACATTAACCCATAGTGCCACACCAGGACTAGTATAGTAGTCAACACTTAATCACTTGTGCCATCCAAGGGCTCCTCAGCATCCCCTACCAGAAAGATCAAGGGTCACTGTTAGGGCTACTGGGTACCATCTGGATACTACCCAACTCTCCCCATGGCAATGGCTACAAGCATGATGCTCATGGCACAGAATCTTCCCAGTGCTCAGAAGGGTCAGAGGAAGGGCTGGAAGGCTGCGGGTGCTGTCTATCGGCTACCCCTCCCCTGTGCTGGGAGGAGGCCCAGCCACAATGGGCAGAGTTGCAGGCTGGTCCCTGTTAAAGCTTGAAAGGAAAGTGTACAAGAGCAAGTTGGGAAGGGAAACAAAGTCAGGGGAGGGCCCCTGCTGCCCACCCTCCAGCGGGTGCTCTCAGCAGCATCCTGCAGCACTCCGCTTCACATGGCATGGTTTGCAGAAGAGGCGGTCATTCAGGGGGTAGCAACCTTGGTCGGTGGGCTCCACAGACAGAAGGATCCTGCAGTCCTGTGGAAAGAAAGACATGTGTGGATGTAGCCCAGGTCCGGGCACACCAGCTCGAAGCTGCAGACTCCAGCTCTCTAAGTACATCCTAAGGTCCCTGGGTGGTACACATGGTTTGCGCTTGACTACTAACCTAAAGGAATCCTGGTAGGGCACTGTGGGTTAGTGCGCTGGACTGCAACGTCTGTGTGAACCGCAAGGTCGGTGGTTCAAGCTCATCAGTCACTCTTTGGAAACCCGATACAGGGTTGCTATGGGTAGGAACCGACTCAATGGCACTTTACAACAACTACTAACCTAAAAGTTGACTGTTTGAACCTATCTAGTTGGTGGTGCTGTGGAAGAAAGGGCTGGTGATCTATAAAAACCCCACGGAGCACAGTTCTACTCTCCCTGTGAATCAGAACCGACTCAACAGCGATGGTATAGAATGTTCTATAAACTGACTGGACAAACGTACCCCCTAGGTGAGAAATCAGCTCTCATTCCAGTTTTACCTGTCAACAAGAAGGAAGACAAAACAGACCCAGGGGGCTTGGGGCTTGCTGTGAGCATCATGGAGGTACAAGTGACAGAGGGAAAAATCTGTGCAGGGAAACAGATGATGCTCAGGGAATGTTGGGTTAGGCAGGCCTGGAGAACCACCCAAGGCCCCATTAAGATGTAAGTGGCACACTTGGTAAGTAGCTTTGAGTGAAAAACTGAACTCAGCTGGGTCCCTTCATTTCAAAGGTAGGGAAACAGAGGTCCAGAGAAGGGTGGGTCTTGCTCTAGGCCACACAGCTTATTCCACAGCTGGGACTAGACCCGGTCTCCAGGCTCCACTGCCCACACAGCTCCAACACAGGCACAAACTTTAATCTGTCAGACTTTTCAAATCCCAAAGGAATTCACAGCACCAGGATGACTGGGGATTGGGGTCCAACTTTTGTCCACTTCACCATTATGCCCTGGGCCAGCACCTCACCTGGGCATACACAGGAGTGGTCATGAGAACAATTACTGGCCAGAGCGCTGGACAGTTCAGGGCACAGCTGGAACCCTATGGAGCCTGCATTTGTATTTCCAGCCACCAGGAGGCCTTGTTCCCATAGAGACAACTTAGGGGTTGCTGGTGGCCATTCTGACCTAGCAGGTCCCCCACCACAAAGTGTACACTTCTACTGCCTGCTGGGTAGAACGTTCTTGTTGCTCTCTTCCCTGTATCTGTCTTGAGTCTTTCAAGTGGACATGGGATTCTTATGAGATGGAATGAGACAGTGACAATAATGGGTACAAACAGAGGAATGATTGCGAGGACAGCGCAGGACCGGGCAGTGCTTTGTGCGGTTGTATATAGAGTCAGAACTGATTCAATGACACCCAATAACAACACCTGTACACACTATTTACTGTATTTTGTTTGACATCCCGAGAGTATCGAGTGCCAATCTAAAGTTCTAAAAGGATACATACAGAGTGACCTTTCCTACATCACAGTCAAGTAGAGAAAATACTTCATATTGACCAAGTCTGCCAACGAGCAGCCGGTTGGTAGAAAACTGGCTAGACCCAGCTTAGACAAACATGGGTTGGAAACACTTCTCCTTCAGATTCCTTATTTATTTAAATGGAGACAATAAACTTCACCTCTCAAGACTGTCATTAGCATTAAATAAGACAATGGCTATGGAAGCAATTTATTTACACAAAAGAAAGCAAACAAACCACATTTGTGTAAAATGTATATGGTCCTCCTAGCAATGGTAGTAAATAAGGTGGTCCATAAAGAAAACCAGGAATGAGGAAACCTACTTCCCTTCTTGGAGAGACAGCACCCCAAATCCACTCCAGGGTTGGTATGGTTCAAGAGTCTTTCCTTTGGAAATGTGACTGCCAGGGTCCGAATTCTGACTCACTGGTAAAACTTTCACAGTAGGCCTTGATCAACTTTTATCAGGGAGGGTTTATTTGCTCACTAGCCTGGCTCTGAGAAATGTTAAGAACCCCTGGACCTTTTTATTAGGCTTATGGGTGTGATAAAAGCATTTGAATTTTGTCACTGTTCTTTCAACATGTATTATCAGCCAGACTTTAAACTGTAACTAACAAAGGCAACACAGTGATGAAGCCATTTGTCAACTTCTCTGTGAAACTCCCTTACCACCCAGAGTGGACATAGCCTCTTGGTCCCGCACGCCTGTTTAAGTAAATGTCAAATGGCGTCAACGAATGTTTACAATGATTCGATTTCCTAGGAACTCCCTTCTTAGGTGATACCCACAGAAGCTGCCACTTTTGTCACCTTCATCAGAGAAAGCAGACATGTCAGTGACATGTGGGTGACAGTGGAAGGAGAGGATTCTTGGAGCTTATATACAGGACCCATGTCATAGTTTGTGGGGTCCACGGCAGAATGAAATGTGGGGCCCTTGTTCCACAATGAAGAATTTCAAAATGGTGACAGGAGAGCTGTAAAGCAACTCTGGCACCCTCCCGAGCACAGGTTCTTCTGGGCAGCTCCCTGGGTATTTATTTTTTTGGAAACTTTTTATTGTGAATGGGATGAAGGGTTACATTGCAAATCCGTTTTCCATTCAACAATGCATACGCATTTTGCTTCATGTTATGGACTGCAATCCCCACAATGTATCCACTGGGTTTTCAGTGGCCAATGTTTTGGAAGTAGATCTTTTTAGATCTTTCTTTCTCCCTGGGTATTTCTTGCTGGATCTACTGCGCCAGTTTCTAACCTGCCTTCACCCTGCAGCCTGAAGTCCAGACTCCTTCGCCAGCTATACAGGGGACTTCCATGCTCTCTGGCCTTACTGCTAACCCAATCTTCAGCATGCTACACTCTAGATGCACCCAGACACTTCCACATCCTGACTTTGCAGGCTTGCTGGAACCACAGTGGCTTTTCTACAGGCTCTCCTCTTTTTCTAGACTTCCCTCTCTATCTGGCAAACTCCTGCTCTTCTTTCAAAACCCAAGTCATGTTTCACCTCTTCTATGAAAATGCCTTTGGTTCCTCCAGCCCAGGTAGATTCCAACATCGTCTTCTTTGTCCCAAACCTCATCTTATACATGTCCCACCCCCTAACCCTCTGAAAGGCCATCTGTGTTGTGTGTCTCCCCAACATCCCTTTTCCTTTCCTGCCTGGTGGTTAATCCGCTTCCCCAGTCCTTGGCCACAGTGATTGGCTCAGAATGGGCAGGTGACCTAAGCTAGGCCAATCAGAGTTTTTCCTGGGATTGCATGATTTCCCTGGGGTTTCTGAGTTGGGAGGATGTATACCTAGGCCATCTGTGGTTGTGCAACACACATCCCTTCCTCCAGAGCGTGCCAGCCTTTAGGTAACACACAAAATCAGTGGAACCAGGACACTGAGAGGCCTAAATCACCCAGCCACCCTTCCCATGAGCCAACAGATAGCCTTCCTTGTGAAAGCAGTTCGAGTGTGGTTTCTATCATTAACAACCAGCAAGTGCTGAATCACAAACAAAAAAACCTCACTGCCATCGAGTTGGTTCCAACCCATAGCCAGTCCTTGTATGAGGTTTCTGAGGCTGTAAATTTTTACAAGAGCAGAAAGTCTCCTCTTCATTCCGTGAAACGGCTGGTGGGTTTGAACTGCTGACCTGGTGGTTAGCAGTGCAGTATTAAACCTACAATATCACAAACCTGTTGCCATTGAATGGATTCTGACTCATGGTGACCCAGGTGTTACAGAACAAAAGGGCTCCACAGGACTTTCTTGGCTGTAATTTTATGGAACAAAGAGGCCTTTGTTCCATAGCACTGTGGGATAGGTTTGAACTGTCAGCCTTTAGGTTGATAGGTGAGCACAGTTGGTGCCATCCAGGGATCTTTTAATAAGCAATGCTTGCAATTCTTTCCATACTATCTGTCTCTGCTACTAGACAAGTGGTGAACAACTCGGAATCACAGACCCCACCCCAACTTGTTCCCATGTCCCATAACCCAGCCCCAGGCTTGGTACTGAGCAGGCTACCATGAAGGCTCATGCAGCAACTAGATACCGGCCATTAAAACAACTTCTTATTAAGTCTCCATCGCTCCACTCACCTCACACCTGTAGCAGTTTTCGTGGAAGTTTCTTCCCATGCACTCGATTTTGAAGGCATCCTTCCCATCGTCTCGGGGGATGATGGGATTCTCACAGATGCTGCAGACAGGGGCATATTTCCTAGAGGGAAAAGGAACCCACGCTCAGGAAGCATTTGTGCTGACAACCACAGAAGTTAGCTGTCAGAACTCCCAGGCTGGCTGCAGTTCACCTCCCAGAGCTATTTAGCCCCGTTGCTATGTGACGGCACCTGGCTGGCTTTACAACCACAAATGTCTATTTCTTCCCGGCAAGAGTGGAGGGGGAGCCCTGTGTAATTAGAGCTGGCTTCCCAGGGTATAATTAGCTCGAGGCAAGGAAGTGATTGGGGGACGTTTGACTCTGAGAAAGCCGAGAAACCTCCTGTGTGTTCTGTGGGCTGAGACCCGTTTTATTTGCAGCCTTGTATTCTAAATCACTGCTTTTTTTTTTTTTTTTGCTTTTTTAGTAGGCACATCTGTCTTTCCCTGGGTGGTGAGCAACTCAAGGACTCACTGGGTCAGTCTCAAGGACAGAGTCTCACGGATATCAGTGTCCCTGTGGCCTTGTAGGCTCGGAGACGGGGTGGGGTGGGGACTAACAGCAAAGCCCAGCAGTCAGGTGGACAGGGGCTTGAATCGCAGCTCCAACAATCTGCCTACTAGCACCGAATGTTGATAATATGAGAACATTCCACATTTGGTGAAGGGGAACTTTTACCGTGCCTCCCCGGCAGGATACTTTTGAGGATGAAATGAGCAGGTGCTCAGAAAATGGAAGCTACAAGCAGGTGATGTATGTGGAATGGGAAGGCCCAGTTCCTCTAGACCCAGAGATTGCAGGAAAGCTCTGACTCAGCCCTTCCACACTCAGATGCCACTCCTGTGTTCTTTTGAGTCAGTCTGTCCTCTGCCCCATCCAGTGTGTGGCTCACTCTCCTACCTGTAGAAGTCATCCAGGCAGTACACCTCGTTGTGGCTGTCCAAGGCAAAGTTTTCATCCCCAATGCACCGGGCACAGGTCACACACGTGAAGCAGCTGGGGTGGAAGGCCTGACCCAGAGCCCTGATGATGTGCTCCCGGACCACCTCTGCACACTTGCCACACTTCTCCAGGGTGTTCTGGAACAGGGGGGACGCTGCTTTCAAGCCCCATCCCCTTAGAGCCCCATCTTAACTCTGGCTGATTACCCATGAGGTCCTAGGAGGCCAGCAGTATAAATAATCAGCCTGTAACAATCACTCTAAAACTCTGCCAGCATTTATAATGGATGGACTTACAGGGAGGAATCTTGCCATGAAGCTATTAATGCATTCTTTGGTCACTGGGACGTGCTTGAGGGCAGTGGCCCTTAGGGTCCATAGGAGAAATTTCTTTTAGCCTTCAGACTCAAAACATAATTCACAGAGGAATTAGTATGGACAATAAATCTTGCAACAGTTTCCCTTTCTCATTTGGCTGCTTGGAAGCTGAAGTCAAATTCCATGTTCTACTTTTAGGAGCCATTATAGGGGTCTTTCATCAAACATTTTTGGGTACTAATTGTTCCTCTACTCACTATTATTCTATTTTGATTTTCCTTCTGTGTTGATTCCATATACCTTATATCTCATAGCATTATATGCATTTTTTTTTTTTTTTGGTATGCAATCTTATAATCTGCCTCAAATATCCCTTTGGAATAAGGAGGAATTAAAAAAGAGATTCCTGAAGCAGGGCAAATAGCTTCCTGCTAATCCTCCACCTTTCCCCCTAGACAGGTTGTCTCTTCCCCTTAGTGGCTATTCATTTTAACCTGATTTCACCTGGACAGATGCACCCTGTGGGAGTAATGTTTCCCTTTCCTTCTCCCTCTTAGAAGCAGATCTTTTCTTCTCAGCACACTTCAGCTGTAAGCCCATCTTTGCCCCTCCCCTCCCAATGCCTCACCCCTATCAGCACTAAGCAGAATGAGGAAGGCAGGGGCATCTCCTAAGGTTATGCTGAAGGGCTCAGAAGGACAGGGTAGAAGAGGGCCTGGCCCTTTCTCCTTCCACAGTACCTTTACTGTGGCTAAAGCCATCTAATTTTCCTGGTAATCTTCCTAACTCGAAATATTCTAAACCACTTAAATCAGTACTTTTTGAATCTCAGCCTGCGCGGGAATTAGCTTTTTAAAAATGCAAAATGCATAGAATTTAGAACCCAGAAGAAAATTTATCTACATTCAATGAGGAAGAAACAGTCTCTTTAACAAATGGTGCTGGCAAAACTGGATATTCATTTGTAGAAAAATAAAACCAGGTCCATAAACAAAACGAATTAGTTCAAAATGGATCAAAGACACAAATGTTAAAACTAAAATGATAAAGTTGTTGGAAGATAGCACACAGACAAAACAAGGGATTCTGGAGAACAAACAAGATGGCGGATCGGGTGGACGTATAACAAGAGAGCTCCGCCAACAACACAGAATACCCGACTATGCAGGTTCAGGGGATGGTCCCAGAACTCTGAGCCACATATAATGGAATACTTAGAAGGTTGGAAGGCTCACAGCTGGGGGAATTTGTGGCAGAAGCAAGAAATCTATTGCTTTCCAGTCCAGGAAGCTCGGCTGCTCCAGGAGCCACCATCTTGGGTGAGACCACGTGGTGAAAGGATCGGAGCGGCCATAGATGCCTGACAGAACCGCTGAGATAAAGGTGTGGACATTCTTTTCTTTTGGTA
>NW_006408608.1:4985196-4986481 GCF_000296735.1 Chrysochloris asiatica
CCTGTAAACTTCCACTCAATCCACAATAAAAACCTTAAATTTAAAAAACAAAAACAAAACTAGGGATTCTGAATTTCCAGACTAACAGAACTACAAATAGCAAGAGCCGGAGATAAATTAGATTACCTGAGACCTCTTAAAAATGAAATACTGATGCTCATCAAAACACTTTATCAAGAGAGTGAAAAGAAAAACTATAGACTGGGAAAAAGGTTTTGGGAATGACATATCTGACAAGGCTCTAATGTCTAAGATATATAGACATCTTCAACAACTCAACAGCAAAAGACAATCCCATGACAAAATGGGCAAAGGACATGAACTTCACCACAGAGGAAATTCAGGCGGCTAACAAATACCCGGAGAGAAGTTCACAGTCATTAACTATTGTTATTGTTAAGTGTTGTTGAGTCGGTTCTGACTCAGCAACCTTGTATAGGGTTTCTGAGGAGCAGCTGGTGGATTTGAACCACCAGCCTTGTGGTTCAAACCGACCTTACAGTAAAGTGCTAATCCAAACTACAGCGAGATATTACCTCACTCTTGCCAAAATGACACCGATAAAGAAACAGAAAGTAACAAATGCTAGTGAGGTTGCAAGAAGCTTGGAATTCTTATGTGCTGCTGGTGGGCTGTAAAATGGTATGACCACTCAGGAAAACAGTGTAGCACTTCCTCAAAAAGCTAGAAATAGAAACAGCTATGCTTCAGCAAAACCACTCCTAGAACAGACATTTGCACACCCATGCTCATTGCAACATTACTCACAGTAATAGCGAAGATGGGAACAATCTAAGGCCCATCAACAGATGAATGGATACACAAACGGGTACACGCATATTACTGTAAAGAGTAACGGTAAGCCCGCCAAAATTGCACCTATAAAAAATAATGAGGAGGCCAGAAACATCTTCTAACATGGACGAATCTGGAGGACATTATGCTGAGTGAAAGATGTCATTTACAAAAAAGGACTAATATTGTATGGTGTCACTTTTAGAAAATGTGAAGACTGGATATCCACAAAGAAGGCAATACTCTGATGGTTAACAGGGATGGTAGGGAAGGGAAGTCATTTGTTAGATTAGGCACTTTTTTTGGGTGATGGGAAAGGCAATACACAGTTTGGGGGAAGTCAGCACAACTTGACCAAGTTAAAAGAAGACATAGAGAGACCTGAGGACGGGGCAAGATGGCAGAGTAAACATATACAGTGAGCTGACCCTGTGCAATAAAGACATTAGAGATGGTTGAAACAGATACAGGTGATGACCATCAGAGGATA
>NW_006408608.1:4987619-4998764 GCF_000296735.1 Chrysochloris asiatica
TTCCTTATTCACTGTCCAGCTTTCACATGCATATGAGGTTATTGAAAATACCATGGCTTGGGTCAGGCACACCTTAGTCCTCAAACTGACATTTTTGCTCTTGAGAATGGCTAGAGGATAGACACAGTGTAACATGAGTGACAGACCAGGCAATATAGGACAAAGGAAGGTTAGCAGAGGGAAGATGAAGGTATTGGAAGACACAGGAAGGAATGCAATAGTTAAAGTGAATAGAGGTAAACGCTGTTAACTGTTGGTACATGGAGAGAATTGCAATCATTGTAATGAAGCAAAGTATATGATTTGTTGAATGATCTGCTCTATAAACTTTCACTCAATTCATAATAAAAAGTTAAAAAAAAAAAGAGAGAGAGAGAGAGAAGAAGACAATGGAATGACACATAAAACTCTTGAAAGAAAAAAAATGGCCAACCAAGAATCATATATCCAGAAAAATTGTCCATCAAATATGATGGTTGAAATTAGGTCATTTTCAGACAAACAAATGAAAAGAATTTGTAAAAACCAGACCAATCTTTTCTTTTAACTTTTTATTGTGAATGGAGTGAAGGTTTACAGGATAGATCATCAGTTTTTACTTTCAATAAAATCATATACTTTGCTTCATTACATGGTTGCAATCCTATCCATGTACCAACAGTTAACAGTATTTACCTGCTATTACCCATGTTAACATGTGTCTAAACTCTAGCCCACGAGTAATTTTCCTATCCCCTCCCCGTAACCATCATAGATGGTTTCATTTATCAAGAAAACCATTTAAAAAATGTTTTATAACATTGGTCTCACACAATGTTTGTCTTTTTGTGACTGACTAAGGTGGAGGGTCAGAGAAGAAGAGGAAGACCCCCAACGAGATGGATTGGCCAGTGCCAGCATCGATGGACTCAAGCATGGCAACAATAGTGAGGTTGGCCCAGGATCGGGCAGTATTTCCTTCTGCTGTGCATAGGGTCACTATGAGTCAGTACTGACTCAATGGCACCTAACAACAACAACAAATTTCACTCAGCATAATGTCCTTAATGGTTCATCCATGTTGTGAGATGATTCATAGATTCATCATTATTCTGCAATGTTTTGTATATTCCATTGTGTGTATGTACCAAACTCTGTTTAACCATTCTTCTGTTGATGGGCATTTAGGCTGTTCCATATTTTGATATGCCGCTTGTAGACAGCACATTGAAGTATACTGTTTTCTGATCTATTCTGCTCTTTATGCCTATTGATTGGTACATTTAATCCATTTACATTCAGTGTAATTATCAATAGTTCTGAATTGATTGTTGTCATTTTTCTGTTTTTATGGTGCTGCTGGATTCTTTGTTCCACATAATTTTATAATGCTGAGTTCATTTTGTTTGTGAGTTTTCATTTTCATTTCTGTTGTGTTAATGTTTACTAAATCTTTTTGATTCTCCTCTTTTTAAATTTTGATGTGTAGGTGTATTATTTTTCTTTGAGGTACCCTGTAATTTATTAAAAAGTTTCCCTTGCTTAAAACAGTCTGTTTTATCTTGAAATCTACTTGACTTCCTTGCC
Organism: Chrysochloris asiatica; assembly: GCF_000296735.1. NCBI lineage: Eukaryota > Metazoa > Chordata > Mammalia > Afrosoricida > Chrysochloridae > Chrysochloris > Chrysochloris asiatica. Next base: position 4,989,186 of record NW_006408608.1, read on the forward strand.
ATTTAGAGTTCTGCATCAACAGTATTTCCTCTTTTTACTTTGTAGTTGATTTCATTATACATTAATATATCTGGTTCCCCATTTTTAGTCTTGTAGATTTTTTTTACTTTAAATATTCTATGTCTGGATTGAGTTCTGGGTGGTGTTGTCATGAATGGTAATCTCAGGTTGTTGTCTGCTGTTGTTGGTCAGTCCAAAGAACACCATTAGCATTTTTTGCAAAGTTGGTCTGGGCATCACAAATTCTTTTAATTTCTGTTTATTAGGAAATGTTCTAATTTCATCATTGAATTTAAGGGACAGCTTTGCTGGTATATGATTCTTGGTTGGCAACCTTTTTTTTTTTTTCCATAGCTTTATATATGTCATTAAGGAGCTCTGGTAATGTACTGGTTACTAGTTGGGCTGCTAACCTCAAGGTCAGCAGTTCAAAACTATCAGCGGTTCCACAGGAGAAAGATGAGGCTCTCTGCTCCCATAAAGATTGACAGCCTCAGAAACCCTGTACAGAATCACTATGGGTTGGAACTGACTTGACAGCACTTAACAACAACAACAACAACATATATGTCATTCCATTGCCTTCTTGCCTGCATGGTTTCTGTTGAGAAATCAGAGCTTAGTCTTTATTAGTTCTCCTTGGTAGGGTAACTTTTTGTTTTTCCCACCTGAGCTGCTCTCAGACTTCTTTCCTTGTTTTTGATATTGGAAAATTTGATTATGATAGATCTTGGTGACATTCTTTTGGGATCTGTCTTGTTTGGGATTCATTCAGCTTCTTGTATGCTTATCTTCTCGTCTCTCATGATGTTAGGGACATTTTCTTCCAACGACCAACAATTTTCTCTGTACTTCTCTCTTCCTATACTGGAATTCTGAACACCTGTAAGTTGGACCTCTTCATGGTGTCCCACAGAACTCTTTGGTTTACTTGGGATTTTTTTCTTTTTTTTTTTTAATGATTGTACTTCTAGCATGTTAGTATTGAGAGATTCATATGTGAGGGGGCTTCAAAAAAGTTGGTGGAAACATGGACTTGAAAAATAAAGGAATTTTTCTCACAACTTTTTGAAGCCCCCTTGTACATGTTTGGCCATGCTGAGTATATATTTATATATGCAGCAGATAAGGGGCACAGCTATGGAGGCCTAGATATACCCATCCAGCTATCTTGTGGGATTGGTTTGCTGGGTTAAAGAGTTTGGGACTATAATTTCATAGGATAACTCAGTCAACGGGCACAGTTCATAAAGATAATGCTCTACATTCTAGATTGGTAGATAGTGTCTGGGTCTTATAAGCTTGTGAGCAGTTTATACTACGATACAAGTATGGGTCTCTTCCCATCAGGAACAAAAGCCAGTGAAGGAAACCAAAGACTTAAGGAAGAAGCAAGTATACAGGACTAATAGCCCACACAAACCCTGGCCTCATCTTGCCTAAAACCAGAAGAACTAGATGGTGCCTGGCCATCACTTGTTCTTAAGTGCCGTTGAGTCTGTTCCAATCCAAAGCGACCCTGTGTAGGGTTTCTGAGGAGCAGCTAGTGCACTTGAAAAGCTGACCTTGCAATTCAAACATGTTTTGCACTCTAATGCATTAACCCACAGTGCCACACCAGGACTCTCAGGGACATAACAGAGGTCCTGGACAGAATGAGAGAAAAATGTCAAACAAAATTCAAACTAAAAAAGACCAAATGTACTGAACTGATAGAGACTAGAGGGCCCACTGAGACTATATTGCCTCTAAATATCCTTTTAACTTAGAACTGAAGTCACTCCTAGAGGTTTCTGGAAAAGCTAAAAAAAAAAAAAAAAAAAAAAAAATAGATTGGCTTATACAATACTACCCAAAATGAAGGCAATTCCTTAAATAATCAACAATATGAGATCAAATGGTCAACATTTACCCAATCATAAAGATGAGGAGACAAGGAGGAGCAGAGAAGCTAGATCAATGGAAACAGACCCAACAGAATGGAGACAATGAGAATGTTGATACATTGCAAAAACTGGTAGCCAAAGTCATGGAGCAATTTGTTTAAATTGCTAAATGGGAACCTAATTTGCTATGTAAACTTTCACCTAAAACACACAAAAACATTGTTTGTTTGTTTTTCCACAAAAAGCAGATTGCTGGGTGCCACCAATTAGCGAGAAGAGAATGAAGCCCACATACACCCAGGTGGTGCAGCTGTAGGTGCTTAAAAACCACACTGAAAAGTACAACCAAAACCCACCAAGGAGTTGGAAATTCCAGTTGCTCGGCATTCTAACTAGCTCTCCGAGACTGCATTTGGTACCCAGAAACGGCACAAGGTTCCCCTGTGAGATCCTGTGTCTGGAACCTCATAGCTCTATATGGGACAGTGGGGAGTCCATGAGCAAGCTGCAGAACCAGAAAGGAGTGGGGTAGAATCTCAGCTCCACCACCTTCTAGATGGTGACCTTGTGTGGCAGGCCTAACACCTGGGACTTGTGAAGGTTAGCTTGGGTACACAAGAAACTTTGCAGATGTGATTAAGTTAAAGACCTTGAGATAGTTAGATTATCCTGAATGACTTCAGTGAGCTCAATGTCATCACAAAACCGAAACAACCAAATCCACTGCCACTGAATTGATTACAACTCATAATGACCCTAAATAGGGGCTTTGCGAGACTATAAATCTGCCTGGGAGCAGACAGCCACATTTCTCTCTTGAAGAATGGCTGATAGATTTGAACTGTCAGCCTTGTGGTTAGCAATCAAGTGCTTATCCTTCAATGCCACCAGAGCTCCCTCGTATCATCATAAGGGTCCTTATAAGAGGGACACGAAGGGAGATCTGACCCATAAGAAGGCACTGTGACCATTGAAGCAAGGTGCTCTGCTGCTAACCTTGAAGATGGAAGAGCTGGCTGGGAGCCACAAGCCACGAAACAGATCCTGCCCCCAGTACATGACACACACCTTGACTTTGACCCAGCGAACGATTTTGGATTTCTGATCTCCAGAGCTGTAAGAGACTAGCTATTGCTGTGTTGCTTTAAGCCACCAGGTTTATGGTCATCTGTTGCTGTAGCCAAAGGAAAGAACACACTTTAGTTCAGCTCTTGCCGCTCTGTGACTCTCAGCCATCTGGGAAACGGGTCAAAGAGCCCACCTTCCAGGATTATTGTGGGGATGAAATGATATAATGTCTTCCAAGTGCTCAGCTCAATGTCTGGCACCTGGAGGACTGCCACACGGGGTTACCTGGTAGCAGGGCTCACAGAGGGGTCGCCCATCCTTCTGGTAGAAGCTCTGCCCAGCCAGCAGGCGGCGGCAGGTACGGCACGTGAAACACTGGGCATGGTACTGTTTCTTCATGGCCTCCACAGCCAACTCTCGGGGGGACACAGTCTTGTGGCAGAAGGCGCAGACATCTAAAATGGAGGAGACACAGATCATCGCCAGACCTGTCTGAGAAAACTGTGCCTAGTCACCACCAAGAATATCCACAGAGCCCAGAGCTCTGCTTCCAACCCCCAAATTAGTGAACGGGGGCCCCATTTCCTCATTTGATAAAGGAGGAGTCATGAAGGGCATTAAAAGGCAATGAGAAAAAATAGGTACATTTGACTTCATCAAAACTGAAAACTTTCCTCTGAGACCATCTTTTTTTAAAAGCTTTTATTGTGAGTTGAGTATTAGTTTACATGGGAGAACATTGGTTTTGCACTCATGATATCATATTTTGTTACACTGTAATGATTAGAATCTCCTCCATGCATCATTTTTTAACAGTATTTACTTCTATTGCCTCTGTTTTGTTTTGTTTGGGAGGGGGGTATACACAAAAACACTCAGGAAGATATAATCATTTAAACAACCAAAGGGCACAATCTGCAAGCCTGCCTCCTGAGATCATCTATAAACCTTAAACCAAAATATTCCCTGAAATTTTCTTAAAACCAAATAATAGTTTAACTGGTAAAGAATGTTTGCTTTGAGCAGTATGATCTTTTAAGAGCTATCCCTATGGAATTAAATTTACAACAGTAACTCAAAAGAATACTTAGGAACCTTAAGGGGCAGTGAGTTTATCTGAATGTTGTTGTTGTTGTTAAGTACCATTAAGTCGGGTTCCGACCCATAGCGACCCTGTATAGGGTTTCCGAGGAGCAGCTGGTGAGCTTGAACTGCCGACCTTGCAGTTCAAACGGCTTAGGGAGGAACAATTCAGAAAAGGAGGATGAAAATGGTTGCAGAATTTGAAGACGGAAACCAATGTCGCTGAATTATACATGTACAAACTGTTGAATGGTGTATGTTTTGCTGTGTATATTACCAACAACAACAAAGTAAAATACATTATAAAAATAAAAAAATAAAAAAATTTTCCACACCAAAGAATTTTATCAACAAAATGAACAGACAACCTACAGAGTGGGAGAATATTGGGGAACTACATGTTTGCCAAGAGTTTAATATGCAGAATATATAAAGAACCCCAACACTCTGTAACAAAAAAGATAAACAATCCAATCAAAGAACTTAAATAGACATTTCTCTAAAGAAGATATATAAATAGTCAGCAAGCACATGAAAAGACGCTCGATGTCATTAGTCATTAGGAAAATGCAAATCAAAACTGCACAGAGAAACCACCTCACTCCCACTACGATGGCTATTATCAGGAAAAATGGAACACAAGAAGTGGGAAGATTGTCAAATGGTAAAAACAGTTTGGCAGGTCCTCAAAAAACTGAACAGTGTTGTTGTGAGGTGCCCTCAGGTCATTTCTACTCATAGTGACCCCATGTGAGACAGCAGGACTGCTCTATGGGAGCTTCTAGCCTGTAATATTTATGGGAGGAGCTCTAGTAGCATAGTGGGTTATGAATTATGCTGCTAACTGCAAGGTCAGCAGTTCGAATCTATCAGTCGCTCTAAAAGAGAAAGATGAGGCTTTCTGTGCCAATAAAGACTTCTTGTTGTTGATAAGTGCCTTTGAGTTGGTTCCGACCCACAGCAACCCTGTATAGGGTTTCCAAGGAGCAACTGGTGGGTTTGAACCACTGACCTTGTGGTTCAAACTGACCTTGTGGTCCAATGCATTATCCTGCAGTGCCATACCTGGACTCGAAAAGGCTTCCAGCCTTGGAAACCTTATACAGGGTCATTATGAGTCAGAACTGACTCCATGGCACATAACCAACACAACCACTCCCAACACTCTTTAAGGGAGCAGAGCCTTTCTGCCATGGAAATAGGTAACTTGGAAATGGATAATTTTGATGGTTGCATAACATGAACACGACTAAAGACACTGAATTTTAACTGTAAAAATTGCCGAAATGGTTGATGGTTTGCGTATGTATTTACCATAATTCTGGAAGGAAAAACTAAAACAAAAGATAACTAAAGTTTTGATACATGCTACCACATGGATAAACCTTGAAAACATTATGCTGAGTGTCAAAGAAGGAAATATATAATCCCACTTAAATGAGGTATCTAGCATAGGCAAATGTATGTTAGTTGCTTAAGTAGGAAATAAACTCCTTAGCTTCTTAAGAGATGGCTTGGCCAGTTAAGGAGTTCAATATCTAGCTGTGAAAACAAGATGTACACATAACAGACCAAATAAAAGATTTTAAAGCTGACCCACCCACCCCACCACCCCTCCAAAATGAGAGGGGGCATATATGGATACTTGCTTATATACATATAAAAGGAAAAAGTTAAGGAAATACAAATAAAACTGACATCCAACTATAAAGTCTATCACTGTAATATGAGCTGGGCAGACACTACAGGTCCTGCTCTCCTGGTTCCCATCCGCAGACCACCCCAGAACCCTTCAGGACCATACCTGTGGATGTTTCTCTCTCAGGGACTCCAGTGGACTCTTCTGGAGGAGGTGGCAGCTCCTCTTCCAGGGGTCTGAGGTGACCAGGGTGGGGCTGAAATGGAAGCTCCTCAGCCAGAGTCTGAGAGATAAAGAGGTGGAGTCAAAAGAGAAATCATCCAATGGGGACGCTAAGCAGTCCTCTCAGGCCCACTCCTCATCGGGGTGGTACCAGACACCATTAGCCCCATTCAACAGAGGACGAAACCAAGGCCCAGAGAAGCAACTGACCAGCAGGAAGTTTACAGTGGACCCTTCAATCAAATGAATATTTCCTTCTACTTTTAAGGAATTTTCTACTGAGCCTTGGACTGAAGTAGATTCAGTCCTTGGCCTGGAACCCATGCCCTCTCTCTCTTCCCATTTCCACGATGGCCTCTAATAATGGTAGAGAATTAAAAGTGGATTTATTATGTAGTATGAGGGATTTAAGGAGCTCTGGTAGCCTAGTGGTTACAAATCGGGCTGCTAACCCCAAGGTCAGCAGTTTGAAACTACCAGCTGTTCCGTGGGAGAAAGATGAGGCTTTCTGCTCCTGTAAAGATTTACAGCCTCGGAAACTCTGTACAGGGTCGCTATGAATCAAAACCGACTCCATGGCACATAACCAACCAACCAACCAAATGAGAGACTTAGGCTAGATACTGGGAAATGTCTTCCTCAGAGCAAAAGGAGGTACCTGAGGGGGAAGTAGGTATGGCACCCCGTCCTCCATAACAAGAGGGGTGTTGAAAACCCAACCAACTCTTCCAGCTTGGAAGAGCTTCAAAGAGGGACTGTCCTTAAGCAGAATGGACCAAATGACCTCCAGGTTTATAATCCTCAGAAGATCTAGAGGCCCAAATCCCCCTTTGCCCAGCCCATGGTGCTCTGTCAAGGACTAAGGAATTGGCAGTACCTGTGGTGGGGGTGGGGGCGGGGGCAGGTGCAGCTGCTCTAAGTTCGCAGTGAGTGATAGCTCCATTGGGCCAAGGGGTTCCTCATCCGGAGGAGGCAGGTATACCGGCGGAGGTGGAGGAGGAGGTGGGAGGAGGTCCAGGTCAGTCAGTGAGTTCTCATTATCCGGGGTAGAAGAACACCCTGCAACCAGAAGGGGAGGGAAGGTTGGTCAAAGCTGTTGAAAATGAACAGAGGCATTTTCCATGTACCCAGAAGGCTGCATGGCATAATGGCTGAGGGCTCAAGTTTGAGGTCATCCAGACCTGGGTTCAATTTACTTGCTGTGTGTCCTTAGGCAAGAATCTCAGTTTGTCTAAATCTCAATCTACTCAGTTGGAAAATGGGTAGCAGTGGCCTAGGGTTATTGTGAGAGATAAGTGAGGTGATGCAGGATTGGCACAGTGAATGGCAGGCACATGGTAAGGCCTTGGAGTCCTTCATGCTAGTGCTCCCCTACAGGGAGCTAGAGTGTCTGAATCCCCTATTAGAGAGTCCTTGTTAAAATACAAACATAACCTCTAAGACCGAAACTCAAAGGGAACACATGAGTAGGCATATAAGCTTGCTGATGACCACAATGGTCTATCGGTGAATGGTAGAGGGGGAAAGGCAGCAATGAAGAAATGGGCTGAGTTCAACCACATTCCACAGACACCTGTTGACCTGGAGATGAGAGAGAGAAGAGGAAGGGCTAGTTGGTCCAAAGTGTGGTGAGACCCGGGGACACCTGAGCCCATGGTCAAGGACATAGCCACAGAGGGCTAGAGCTGAGAGTGAAGCATCCAGCTGATATGAAGTGAGCAGAGATGCACAAGAACACCCAAACTTGCAGATAGTACCTGATAAAGGAAATGAGGGTAGATTGCTACAATCTGATGAGCTTGACCTATAGTCATGGAGGTAGTAACTCTAAATATCAAGAGAGAGGGAAGGAGTCTTCACATCAAGTATCAATGCTATCCCCTCTGTACACAGGGTAGATAGGGACAGACAACTTAGATATTTGCTACCTAAAATGAGGGGGTGATAAAGGCACAAAGTGACTGGCTTACACGATTTCAAGAGGGAGTTTAGTTTTAAGAGTATGTAGGGGAAGAAAGAGTTCCCAGAGAATAGTTTTCATCTTGTCTAGATGGGTCTGGTTAAAAGAGATAAGGATAAGATTCTTATGGTTCAATAGTGAGTTAATAGTTATCATGACTAATTGCGACTGTCACAATTGTAAAGGCAGAAGTTTTGTAACAAAAACAGGGGAGTAATTAATCTTACAGTCCAGAAACAAAGGACCCTAGGACCAACAAGAGAGAAAAACCCAAGCGGAATGTGGGACCTTATCCAGAGAAGCAGCAACACCAGAGATGGAGGCAGAGATGGGAACATGGAAAGAGGGAGAAGCTGAGGTCTCTGGAATCATGGAAAGAGAGAGACTGAGAGCTAGCGGCCAGGAGGCAAGCTTGCAGAATGTGCCCTTTGGTGGTGTAAATTATTATACATGCTTGAGTGTTTAAAAAAAAAGAGCTAAAGAGACTAGAGACAAATACTGTTATCTGATGGTACATGGAGAGGAGGGGATTATAATCATTGTAATGAAACAAGGTGTATGATTTGTTGAATGATCTGGCTTGTAAACTTCCACTCAATTCACAATAAAAACTTAAAATCAAAACAAAACAAAAACATAACCAAGGCCCAAGCTTGGGGTTTCCAAAGTGGGTCTCAAGACCAGTAGCATCAGCACCATCTGGGAGCTTATTAAAAACCACCTTTTGTTTTTTATGGAGACAGTGTAATTGCCCAAAAATAAAATGGAATACTACACAACACTGAAGAAAAATAAATTTGCAAAACACTTCACAACCTGGAAGGACCTGGAGAACATTATGCTGAGTGAAATTTATCAATCAGAAAGGACAAATATCGTATGAGACCACTGTTGTAAAAAGTCAAGAAAAGGTTTTCATGCTAGAAGAAACGCTCTTTGATGGCTACTAGAGGTAAGATGGAAGGGAAAATTATTCACTGGCATGGTGGCTCTGTAGGATAAAAACTGGACTGCAAACCACAAGCTTGGCAGTTAGAGCCCACCAGCTACTCTGCAGGAAAGAGATGAGGCTTTCTGCTTCTGCAAAAAGGCACAGCCTAGGAAAATCTTTATAGGGTCCCTATGAGTCAGAACCAACTTAATAGTAATTAATAACAGCAACAGCAGAGGGTAGACCTGTGGTAACTAAGGTGATGGTGAAAGCAGTTAAAAAAAAATAGAGAAAAAAATTAAAGAAAAATCAAAGAAATACCTACAATAGGCAAATATATGGGATCTGAAGTTTCTTAGTGGTTACCAAGAGTCATTGCTTGGTGGGCACTGAGCTTCTGTTAAGGATGATGAAAAAATTGTTGTTGTTGAATGCTGTCAAGTCGATTCCGACCCATAGCAATCCTGTATAGGGTTTCCAAGGAGCAGCTGGTGAGTTTGAATCACCAACTTTGCAGTTCAAATGACTTTGCAGTCTGACACATTAGCCCACAGCGCCACACCAGGATGGGAAAATTGGGGGAAGAAAAATGATGACAGTTACACATTAAGATGAAAATAATTAATGTCATTTAAATGCACATGTAAAACATGTTAACATGGCATATTATTTTTTTGGTTACATAATACTCACATAGAAATCAAATTGACTACATCTGTGGAAAGAGAAGATGGAAAAGCTCCATATCATCAGTGAAGACAAGGCCAGGGGCAGACTGTGGAAGAGACCA
>NW_006408608.1:5000792-5010750 GCF_000296735.1 Chrysochloris asiatica
ATGGCACCTGACAACAACAACATATACTCACCACAACAAAACAAATGAAAATCTGGAAATCATTAAAAAAAATCACCACTAGACCACTAACCACAGGGTCAGCAGTTCAAATCCACCTTGGAAATCCTATACAGGGTCACTATGAATTGGAACCAACTCAACAGCACTTAACAACCACAACATCATAAAATCAGATTCTGGGAATAGGGCCCAGCCATCTGGATCTCCAAAGCCCTCTAAGAGATGCCAATGCTACTCAAGTGTAGGAAGCCCCACTTTACAAAGGTAATAGGTTCAGGTCTGGCAGGTGTACCTAGAGAAAACGAGGTCTTTGTCAAGCATTGAAATGCACCCTGTTCAAACATGTGACACCCATCTTTTAGATAAAGTCAACTCAAAAACACAAGTCAAGTTTGTTAATCTTTTGAGTACACTATGATGCTACATGAAAATTACAATGGAACCTTTGAAATGGATCCTCATGAAATGAAACCTTGAAATGGAACCTCATGAAAATTGGTCTATCATGAACTCAAAGTCATTTTTTTCAGTTTCTTCTCTTTCTACACTCAGCAGAACCTTGACTCAGGGAGGCTCTCAAATACAAATGTATTAGTTTTAATTTTGCTGAATGATCTCTCACAGCTGGTGATAGAACTGTGATGGTGAACAGAAACTGCTCAGGATTACCCAGCATACCTACTATATCTTAGATACGCCTCTGAGAACAGTATCACTGGGTGTTGAATGCCTTGGGTGGAAAGGTTGTTGGGGAACTTTCCAAAGAAGAAGTCAGGTTGTCATGACCTCAACTGATTGATCAACCTTAGCTATGGCGATCCAGGAAGCTATGGATATCCTCTATGAAATGTTATGACAGGAAAAAAAAGAACCTCAATCTAATTAGGTTCCTCAGGCTTTTTATAAATATGGAATTTATAAATTGCATTTTATTAATATGGAATACAGAGGGGCAAGTTCATTGAGACCACAGGGAAGCAAAGAGACAAGACCAGAATGTGGGATGTTCTGAAGGACTTGACCCTGCTTTTGTAACAAGTCAATGGTGTGGTAGGGGGCTGGGGGAAGGAGGCACACCCTTGTCCTGGTGTGGTGCTGTAGGTTAATGCACTGGACTGCAAAGTCATTTGAACCACAATGTTGGCAGTTCAAGCTCACCAGTTGCTCCTTGGAAACCCTACACAGGTCGCTATGTGTTGGAACCAACTTGATGGCACTTAACAAATGGGCACATATAATACATATATCTGTGCTGTCCAATATGGTAGCCACCATCCACATGTAACTACCAAGCATTTGCAATGTAGCTAGTCTACATGGAGAACATGCTGTAAGAAGTAGTATGAATGTAATGAACATAAAATATCTCATTCATTATTTTTATATTGATTACATACTGAAATTATATTTTTAATATATTAATGATTACAAGAAATGTCATTAAAATTAATGTCACCTGTTTCTTTTCACCTTTTCTCAATGTGAATACTAGAAAAATTTAAATTATACACGTGGTTTTCTTTATATGCAATATCCAAAATAGGTAAAAATCCACAGAGATAGAAAGTAGATTGGTGATTGCTCCCAGATTAGAGGCTGGAGGAGAGGGTTGTGGGAGTAGCTGTTGAATGGATACAAAGCTTTCTTTTTAGGTGATGAAAATGTTTTCTAACTTAATAAAGATTATGGTTGCACAACATTGTGACTATACTATGTTCATGGCTAGGAAGACTTCACATTGTGAAAATGTCAATACTTTCCATCCATATCAATGTAATGCAATCCCCAACCAGATTCTAACATTATTCTTTAAAGAGGTGGAAAACCCAATCACCAACTTTATATGGAAAGGAAAGAGATCCCAGATGAGCAAAGTACTTAGCAACAACAACAACACTAAAGAAGAACAAAGTAGGAGGTCTCATGCATCCCTATCTCAAAACTTACTATACAGTTATGGTAGTCAAAACTGCCTGGTATTGGTACAATGGCAGACACATAGACCAATGGAACACAAGTGAGAAATCGGAAGTAAATTCATTCACCTATGGATATTGATCTTTGATAAAGGGCTGAAATTCATTAAATAAGAGATAGTCTCTTTAATAAATGGTGGTGGTGATGGTGGCTATGTGCCCTGGAGTCTATTCTGACTCAAAGCGACCCTGCTTAGGGTTTCTGAGGCTATAAATCTTTATGGGAGCAAAAAAGCCTCATCTTTCTCCTGTGGAATAGCTGATAGTTCCAAATTGCTGACCGTGAGGTTAGCAGTTGGCTTGTAACCACTATGTTCCCAGAGCTCCTTCTTTAACAAATAGTACTGACGAAACTAGGCATCCATTTGCAGAAAAATGAAACAGGACCCATTTCTCACGCTACATACAAAATGAACTAAAAGACCTAACTGTAACACCTAAAACTATAAACATCATCAATGAAAAAATACAGGCAAGGTTAGGGTCCTAATACGTGGCCTAAAGACACTATTAAACATAACTGAAAATACAGAAGATGAACTAGATGACTGTTGTTAATTTGTTAAATGCCATTGGGTTGCTTCTGATTCATAGTGACCTTATATAGGGTTTCTGAGGAGCTGCTAGTAGGTTTGAACCACCAACCTTGCAGTCCAGTGCTTATCCTACAATGCCACACCAGGACTTCAGTTGACTGTTGTTGTAAGTGCCACAGAGTTGCTTCCAACTCATGCAACCCTGTATAGGGTTTCCAAGGAGCAGCTGGTGGGTTTGAATTGTTGACGTTGCAATTAGCAGTTTAGTGCTTATCCTACAGCACCACACCACTCTAAAAGTAAGAAAATTAGGTGCATCAAAAGATGTTATCAAAAGAGTAAAATGAAAACCCACACCCTGGGAAAAATTTGTTGGCAATGACACATCAGACAAGGTACTATTCTTTAAAATGTATAGAAAACTTCAATAGCTTAACAAGAAAATGATTTAAAAAAAAAAAATTAGAAAATAGGCTGAAGACAGAAAAGACACTTTACCAAAGAAGACATCTGTTGTTGCTAAGTGCTAAGTTCCGACTCATAGAGACCCTGTATAGGGCTTCCAAGGAGCAGCTGGTGGGTTTGAACCACCGACCTTCAGGTTCAAACTGACTTTGCAGTTGAGTGCTTTATCCTGCTGTGCTACACCAGGACACGCAAGACATTTAGAGGCCAAAAGACATATGAGAAATGCGTGCAATCATTAGCCATTAAAGAGATGCAAATCAAAACAACAATGAGATATCATCTCATTACAGCATTAGTAAAAAAGTAAAAAAAAAAAAGAAAACAATAAATGTTGGTGAGGGTATGGAGAGACTGGAACCTTCCTACCCTGCTGTTGGGACTATATTATGGTGCAAAAACTGTAGAAAGCAATATGGCATTGCCTTAAAAAGTGGGAACTAGAAGGTACCAAATGATCCAGCAATCCCTCTACTTGAGAATATACTAGAGAAACAAGAGCCACTATATAAATGTACATATGCACACCCATGCTCATCACAGCACTATTCGCAGTAGCAAAATGATGGAAAAATCTAAACACCCATCAATGGAAGAATGGATAAACCAACTGTAGTACATACACAATGGACTACCCAACATTAAAGAATAACTATGAATCTGTAAAAAATCTCATAACATGGATGAACCTGCAGGACATTATGATGGGTGAAATTAGTCAAACACAAAAAGGACAAATATTGTATTAATCCACAATTGTAAAAAGTCAAGAAAAGGTTTTCATACAAAATAAAATATTATTTGATGTTTCCGGCAGGTGTAGTGGGAGGGATGAAGTTGTGGGTGTGTGTAAATAAATTACTGGCTAGAGGGTTGTTGTTGTTGTTAAGTGTTGTCGAGTCGATTCTCACTCATAGTGACCCTGCACAGGGTTTCCAAGGAGCAGCTGGTGGGTTTGAAATGCCAACCTTGTGGTTTGAAGTCCAGTGCTGATCCTACAGCGCCACACCAGGCTAGAGGGTAGACCCATAGGTGAAGAGAAGGTAACATGTAATAAGAGGGAAGTCAGCAAAAAATGATGGAGGCAGAAGACACTGGGAGGGGTGCAAGAGTTAAAGGCAACAGAGGTGAATACTGCAGTAACAGTGGTCTACAAGTAGATGCATGGAGAGACACACAGGCTGAACAGGTATGGAAGGGAGACTGGGAATCTACCCAAGAATACATATAGGTTTGACAGAGGATATCTGTACAAGGGTATTTACCTTTGCCACAAATATATCCATGAGTGTGGAGAACATACAGGGAGCAAAGTTATTTAAGTGTCTTTGACATAACCAAACACTTTAATGACCATGGTCTCAGGAGGCACTGAGACACTCAAGGTCAAAGACAATGTTCTACATCCTACTTTGGTAAGTGGCAACTTGGGCCTTAAAATTAAAAGCTGGTGAGTAGCCATCTGAGGTGCAACTGTTGATTTCTCCCTGTCCAGAGGGAAAAAGAGTGATGGAAACCCAAGACACATAGAACCAATTAGTCCAATGGGCTAATGGACCACTCCAACATCAGTCTCTATGACCCAGGGACCAGAACCAGATAGTGGCTAGCTACCACTACCAACTGCTCTGAAAGGGATTACATTAGTCCTGGATAGAGTGGGAGAAAAATATGAAAATAAAGTAAAAATCATGAAAAAGACCAGGCTTTCTGGTTAGCAGAGACTGTTGGAATCCTTGAGACCATGGCCCCTGGACACCCTTCAGGTCTGGAAATGAACTCACCTCCATGGCTCAATTTTCAACCAAGCAAGAGGCAGGTCTATAAGAGAACCCAGAATACTAGTGAGGTACACACACCTTAGAATAATCAACCATTTGAGATCAAAAGGGCAGCATTTACCCAAGGATAAAGTTCAGAAGGGCTAGGAAAGCAGGAAGAATGCAAACAGGAAACACAGGGAGGAAATGGTGATACTGCACTGATATCTGAGAGATATGAATCAAGATGTGTATGAACTGTTGTTAAACGTAAAACGGATGATCTGCTTTGTAAACCTTCACCCAATTCACAATCAAAAAGGTCTTTTAAAAATGTTAATTTGATAGACTCCTGTCAACATGAGTTGAAATATGGTTGGCCAGCAGTATTGCGAAACCTGGGGACTCCTGGGCCCAGGGACAGGGACATCGCCACAGAGGACTAGAGTGGAGAGTGAAGGGTCCAGCTGATACTAAGTGAGGGGAGATACACAAGAACACCCATACTTATAGATAGTACCCACTTGACCTGGCTTCAATGGCTGGATGACCAGAATTCGACTAGAGGAAGAAAGAAGAGGAAAAAAAGAGTAATCTGCTACAATTAGATGAATTTGACCTATGCTTGTGGATGTAGTAGCTCAAAAGATGGAACGAATCTTCACAGTGAGGATCATTCCCACCTTCTGGTGCAGAGGGTTGACAGGGATGGGCAACTTAGACATTGGCTATCCAAAATGGGGGGTGGTGGTGGTGGTTACAAAGGCATGAAGTGACTGAATGGCTTATAAGTTTTCAAGAGGGAGCCTAATTATTGTCTGAAAATTACAAAGTTTTTTTTTTTTTTTTTTTTTTGCATAGTATATTGTTTAGCTTTGGAGTTTATACATGTATATGGTATATGCATGGAATTCCAGTAATCTGGGACCATAACTGTGAAACTGGACTTTCCCAGAATGCATTCCATCCCATCCATCATCACCATCTTCCTTTATTCACCTTGCTAATTCTTATTCATAATTTAGACTGTTCATTTCCTCTACTGTGAGAGACTACATTTCTGGTCCTTAAAGCCATTCAATTGTGGTATTTGTGCTATAGCAGCACTAGACATCTAAGACACTTATCTAAAGTCCCCCAAACAAGTTGGTAGCAAAGTAACACCAAAGTTTCCAAAATCCCAATCCTTTGTGGTTCCATTTTACCATAAACACATGGTCAAAGAGATTCTACTCATATTTACAACCAATAGCTTCCTTCTCTTGTGAAGAAATGACCCTGGAGTTCAAAGAAACTGGAAAGGTTCTAGACTCTAAGAATTAAGGATGCCCTAACAAAAACTCTTGAATCTAAAGTTACTTTAAGTAGGTTATTACTGACCACACACACACACAATTCAATTTGTGTCAATCACTCTGACCTTCAGATTATTATGTTTACAGTTGAAAATATAAAACCCAAACCCCACTGCTATAGAGTTGATTCAGACTCATAGTGAGCCTGTAAGACAGAGTGGAACTGCCCCATAGGGTTTCCAAGGCTGTAATCTTTATGACAAAAAAAAAAAAAAAGAGGGAGCCTAGTTTCAGAGGGTGTGGTGGAAGGTAGAATCTTCACTGAGTGGTTTCCAACCTGTCTGGACGGGACTGGTAAAAGGAAATGGGGATAAGACTCTTGTGGTTCAATAGTGAATAATTGGTATCAAGACTGATTGTGAGTGTAGCAAACGGAAAGGCAGACATTTTGTAACAAAAGGAGGGGAGTGGCTGATCTTACAGTCCAGGAGTGGAGGAACCTGGGACCATCTAGGGAGAAGAGCGGAGTGCAGGACTCTATCCAGAGAAGCAGCGATGCCAGAGATGGAGACAGAGACGATGACGTGGAGAGATGGAGCAGTTGGGAACTCTAGACCCAGAGAGGGAGAGGGGCTATGTGCTGACGACTGGGGGGCAGGCTTGCGGGGTGTACCCTTTGGTTGTTTGATGATGCCATGCAGGGAATTGTAACCACTGCAATGAAATAAGATAGGATGAACGTAAAGCTAATGTTTTCCCATATAAACTAGCACATAATTCACAATAAAAACTTAAAAAAATTTTTAATTTGTTGTGAATTTCACCTCAAGTTTTACATTAAGTGACTTGCATTATACTTCTACTGGAAGTGCTGGTACCAACCTTGTTAGGATCCTGATTCAAAAGATTACTCATTTCATTTAATTCTCTTCATTTTATAGTTGAGGAAATTAAGGTTTAGAAAAGCTATATACTCCTCTGAATTTTATAGCCCAAAGGGAAGACATTCCTTTACAATCCATCAGTTAACAGGTGTTTTCAAAGCAATGAGTGAATGATTTATGGACAGGTTAACAGGTGATCTCAAGGCATTCCTATTGTTTTGTTGGTGTGTTCCTGGAACTGTGAGCATACTTTGGACTTACCCTGAAGAACGACACATTGTGGGGCTGAAGGCCACACTGACTGAGGTTTGCTTTAAAATAAGTCAGCAAAAAAAGTGAGGTGTAAGGCTACCTGAAGTAAACATGGCAACATCTTGACACCATTGCAGTTGGATATGGGGTATACAGTGTTCCTGTTCTGTGGCCATAGACCCTAAACAACATAGGGAAGAGGTGAAGTTGGGAGTCACCATCTTTCACCTCAGCCTCAAGGAGCTCCCACCCAACAAGGGGCGGCCCCAGTCTCCCAGAGGAGGTGGACTGAGGGGTCAGGTGAAAAGCCTTAGTGAAGGTCAGTGACCAATGCCTACGAAACACTGCCGGGTACAGGGTGAGAGCTATTCATTGAGCATCAGGGAGGAAGGGAGCATGGGAAGTACTCTGGCTTGCCTCCTAGTACTGGGTGCCAGGCTTCAGTGAGTGTAGACTGCCTTAGACACCCATGGAAATGGAACAGACAAGCCTGAGATCCTCAAGACTGGGGTCTAACACCCAAAACAAAACCAGTTGCTTTAGAGTTCATTTTGACTAACGGTCACTACAACGTGTGTCAGAGGAAAACTGTGCCCCAGAGAGTTTTCTTTTCTGATAATTTTGTTGCTGTTGAGAACATATGCAGCAGAACATACACAACCAATACAACAATTTGACATGTACGATCCAGTGATACTGGTTACAGTCTTCGAAGTGTACATTCTCGCCCTCCTTTTCCAAATCGCTCCTCCCCACTGAACATAAACTCATCGCGCCCTAAGACTTCTACCTAACAGTTGCTGTTGTTAATGGGGCGAAGTACCTGGTGAAGAATGCCTGCAGTGAGCATTGTTCTTGTTGTTAAGTGACCTCCAGTTGGTTCTGACTCATTGCGACCCTGTATAGGGTTTCCAAGGAGCACCATAGGATAAGCATTCAACCACAAGGTGGGTTTGAATCACAAGGGGGGCGGTTCAAGCACACCAACTGCTCCTTGGAAACCCCACCCCATCCTACTCTAGAGGATAAGTACTGGTCTATGAACCACAAGGTTGGCGGTTTGAGCCTATCAGCAGAAAGAAGACGCTTTCTGTCTCCATAAAGATTCACAGCATCAGAAACCTTATACAAGGTTACTATGAGTCACAACTGGCTCAATGGCATCTAACAAGAACAACCATTTGATTTGAAGAAGACCATAGGTAGTCCTGGTGGGGCATGGTAGGATAAAGCAAGATCAGTTTGAACCACAAAGTCAGCAGTTCAAATTCACCAGTCAATCCTCGGAAACCCTATACAGGGTTGCTATGAGTTGGAACTGACTCGAAACACTTAAAAAACAAAATAGGGTTTTTGATGGCTGATTTTTCATAAGTAGATTATCAGGCCTTTCTTCCAGCCTTTGGGTGGACTTGAACTACTAACCTTTCAGTTAGCAGCTAAGAGCTTAACCTTTCGTACCACCAAAGGACTGGGCTCTAGCCTCACTGTCCATTAACTTACTGGGTAAGCACTTTGGGTTTCAGATTTCTCATCCATCCCATAAAGATAATACCCTCCCCCATCTCTCCAAGAGCTGAAGGGACTATACAGTTGAGAAGGTTGTTTGAGGACCTATGGTCCTCAAACCTGGGTGTCCGATCAAACAGTGGTGGGGGTAGGCTTGTTTAAGCACAGCGAGCTAGGCCCTACCCTATAGACTATAGTTCAGCAGGTCTAGTGTGGAACCCAGTCATTTGCATTTTATACTGGATTCAGGGAATGCTGATACTGCGGCTTCAGGAACCACACTTTGAGAACAACTGCTCTGCTCCACAGGTGAACTGCTGATGGGAAATTTCAGTCCCAGGTCTCACCTGCTTTCCATGCAAATTTGAAATGCAAATTTCCAGGCTTCACCCTAAACCTGCAGACTCGGAAACTTTGGGGGTGGGGTCCAACATCCAGTGTTTGAACAGCCCCAGGGTGATGCTGATGTTGCTAAAGTGTGAGAACCAGGGAGCTCCTCTGAGTCAGGAACCAGATTTCACTGGGAGGAAGCAGGAATGCTGAGGCCCCTCCCAGTCCCACCTTAACATTGTAGGACAAGTGGCTGTGAAAGGTCCCCACCAGGGAGGAGAGCAAGAGAGAGAAGCGATGCACAGTGTGTGGCTACCACTATTGACAGACCCACCAAGGGGGTTCAGAACAGAAACTCCAGAATCATAAAAAGACTAGGTTTACTGGTCTGAGACTGGTGGAATCCCCAGATGATGTCCCTTAGACACCCTTCAAACCTGGTACTACGTCCACTCCCGGGGAGTCACCTTTATAAAGTGAGCAGTAACAGCCATGAGGGACATGTTCCTCAGAACAATCAACCATATGAAACCCAAAGAGCAGCACTTGCCCCCAAACAAATTTTAGAAGCCAGGAAGGGGGAGGACAGAAGGACGAAGGGAACCCAGGGAGGAATGAAGTTATACTGTGGGGATTACAACTCATATCATGAAACAAAATGTGTATAAATTGTTGAATGGAAGACTAGTTTGCTCTGTAAACATTCACCCAAATCACAATAAAATGTTCAAAGAGAGAGAGAAGCAAGTGCAGGTCAGGGACTTGAGGCAAGGCCGGCTCTCAGCAAGGGAGGCTGAACAAGATGGACGTAGTTCAGGGAGCCAAGAGCAGAAAGAGAGAGCAGGTCTTTAAAGAGAAGCTGAGGGAAAACTGACTTCTAAAGGAGAAATAGAGGGTGTGTGTGTGTGTGTGTGTGTGGGTGGGTGAGAG
>NW_006408608.1:5010850-5029987 GCF_000296735.1 Chrysochloris asiatica
GGGGCAGTGTGAAGGGGTGATGTCGGGCATATATCTAGTGGGGAAGAAGCAAAAGAAAGATGGGGACTTTCACAGGTGAAAGAGCTAAAGAACACCTGTGGGTTCCTGAAAGTACAACACTGGACGAGGCATCAGATAACAGCTGTCAGAGGACTGTACTCTGGGGTCACACCAGCTCAGGGCCAAGCCACACACCCAGAACTTACCTCACTCAAGATGCCTCACCATAGGCTTGAGTCCACTCAGTCAGCAGACAAAATGGCTGACTCTTTGGAGGCCCTCTTCTGAGGTGCCTGGTGTCTGTTAACACATGCCTGGGATGTCATGCTTACCATCCTAATGTTGTTAAGTGCCATCAAGTCGGTTCCGACTCATAGTGAGCTCATGTACAACAGATGGTTACATTGCTGGACCCTCACAATCTTTGGTATGTTTGAGCCCATGGTCCCAGGCACTGCGTCAATCCATCTCGTCTTCCTCTTTTTCACTGACCCTGACCTTAAGCGCGATATACTTCGAGGGACTGGTCCCTCCTGATACATCCAAAGCCCATGAGAAGAAATCTTGCCACAAAATGTTGGACATTTTGTCATCTAAATTGTATTTGTTGAGCAACTCCTCCCACCTAGAGACAATCTTTTCTTATCTGGTCACATGTCCTTTTTAGGAAACATGACATGATTTTGGTTCTCCTGTATGGAGTTCTGGTGTGGCACTGTGGGTTAATGCACCAGACTGCAAAGCTGTTTGAACTGCAAGGTCGGTGATTCAAGCTTACCAGCTGCTCCTCAGAAACCCTATACAGGATCGCTATGGGTCGGAACCTAGACAGCACTTCACAACAACAACAATATGGAGAAGTCAGAGTCTTGATGTGGCACTGTGGGTTAATACATTGGACTGCAAGGTTGGTTTGAACCGCAAGGTTGGTGGTTCAAGCTCAGCAGTCACTCTTTGGAAACCTTATATAGGGTCACTATGAGTCTGAACCCACTCCATGGCACTTAACAACAACAATATGGAGCAGTAGCTGAGAGGAGTCTGTGTATTCTCCTGGGGTGTGTATTAGGAAGGTATGTGAATTTAACAGGTACTGTAAGAAAAGCACTGGACTGCTTAACTGCAAGGTCGGAAGTTCAAACCTACCAGCTACTCCTTGGAAACCCTACATAGGATCACTATGAGTTGGAACCATGTCGATAGCATGTAACCACAACTAATTATAATGAAGAAGCATGTTGTATGCAATTTCATGAACACTCTCACACATGTAATGAACAGCTTCTTCCTGGCCTCCTGTAATGGTATTTCCTATGAAGTCTTAAGGAGCTCTCGTAGCGCAGTGGTTAGGAGTTGGGCTGCTAACCTCAAGGTTAGCAGTTCAAAACTACCAGCTGTTCTGTAGAAGAAAGATGAGGCTTTCTGCTTCCATAAAGATTTATAGCCTCGGAAACCCTATACAGGGTCACTGAGTTGGAACCGACTCCACGGCACACAACCATCAATCACCACCACCATGGAGTCTTGGTGTGGTGTTGGAAAAGCACTGGACTACTATCCAAAAATCAGCAGTTCAAACTCACCAGCCACTCCTCAGAAACCTTATACAGGGTCATTATGAGTTGGAACCAACTTGATGGCACTCAGCAACAACGCTGTCCCCTAGATGGTTTCCATGGTGATGAATGGACAGGGCTGCCCTAGCCTCCTTTGGGACATGGACAATCAGTCAGGCACCTGGGGCATTTGGAGGGCTCAGCTGCCATCCTGGGTGCCTGTAACCTTGAGTATCCCAGGGCTTCACTGTCCCAGCTGGTACCTTGCCAGACAATGAGCCCATCCCTCCGTCCCATGTCTCTGTGCTGCCACCCTTTGTTGATTCCACCGGACTTGACAGCTGAGACTTTCCATGGAAGCGGCAGGGAGACATGACTGGAAAGCCCCGTTACCATGACACAGGGTCA
This sequence comes from Chrysochloris asiatica, assembly GCF_000296735.1. NCBI lineage: Eukaryota > Metazoa > Chordata > Mammalia > Afrosoricida > Chrysochloridae > Chrysochloris > Chrysochloris asiatica. Next base: position 5,012,815 of record NW_006408608.1, read on the forward strand.
GTTTAGACCAAGCATAAGATAAAGGAACAGCCATTTATGAAAGATTTGTTTTGTGGAAGATGTGCCAAATACATGGCTGAATGTCTTTTCATAGAAGAGAAAATTGAGGCCTGAAGAGAGGAAGTGGCTTGTCTTGAGAGAGCCCAAGAAAGAAGAAAACCATTTTTAACTCCTTCAATTCACCAAGCTTGCTCCTGCCTCGGGGCCTTTGCACTTACTGTTTTCTTTGCTCTGTGAACTCCACCTCTCCAACCAGCTTCATCCTGTCCTTCATGCCTCAGCTGAAGTGTCACCTCACCACCTCCTGAGAGCAGCCATCCCAGACACCCCATAAAAAGTTACGCCTCCACACCATGTTTTATTCTTTTACAATGTGGGGGTGTGTCTACCTGACATATATTTTTATGATCCCTTATGTGGGTTAAAACTTTGTCTCTTCACCTCCCCAGAGTGAGACTCAGAAAATAATTACAGCAAGTAACACATTCAGCACTTTCTACATGACAGATTCTGGGCTATGTACTACATATATATGAACTCATTTCATCTTCATAGTAACCTCTGTGTTAGTTGTTGATTGTCTATGAGTCAATTCTGACTCACAGCAACCTTTGTGTGTCAGAACAGAACTGCGCTCCACAGGATTTTCAATGACTGAGTCCTCAAAAGCAGATCACCATGCCTCTCCAATGCATCTCTGTTGTTGTTGTGAGTCATCCATTTGATTCTGATACACAGCGACCCTGTATAGGGTTTCTGAGAGTGGCTGGTAGGTTTGAGCTGCTGACCTTGCAGTTAGCAGACTAGTGCTTAACCCTACAGCATCACACCATGGCTTAAGACATCTGAGGGCGGGTTCAAACTGCCCATCTTTCAACTAATAAGTGATGCTTAACTATTTGTGCCACCCTGGGATTCAGTGGCACAGATGGATGATGTGACTTGTTAACATCACACAGTCAAGAGGTGGAGAGGCCAGGATTCAGCCCAGGCAGGTGGGTGCCAGAGTCTGCCTGACATATAGTAGGGGGCTTCAAAATGTTTGTGGGAAAACTCTATTACCTCTTAATTCCTGTTTTCTGAATGAAAGACTTCAGAACCTGCTCTTTCCTCCAAACCTCAATGCTGCCTGTTTCCTGACCCCCCTGTCTTGTTCCCCACCCTCTTACCTCCATTGGACAGCTGAGGTGGTACAGCTGGCACCACCGACGCAGTCCTGCCAACGGCTGTCCAGGGGCTGGGCCTCCCCACCAAACCAGCTCCAGGTGCTTTCACAGGGGCAGGGGATTCCCTGGGGTAGCCAGGTCGGGCCTCACTGGACACGCGCCTCACTTCCTCGGCTACTGCCACATCTCGGCGGGGGGGTGTCAGGGTGATAAAGACAGATGAGGCAACCCTCTTCTCGGGTTTTGAGGCCATTGCCTTGGCTCCTGGGGGGCTAGAGGCAGAATGAAATTCATGATCAGACTTGAGCAGAACTGGACACTGGGGTTCACTCTATCTGGACACTCGGACCCTCTCTTCCCTGAGGCATGGAGTCTTTGACCTCCCAGCAAGACAAAAGCAGCCACCTCATCATGTTAGCACCCCAGCCCAGCCAAAGAGGACAGCAGGTACCTATCAGGTGACTGGGTCAGAGGGATGGGGCCCTAAAGTGCTTTTAGTGCCTCTCCCCAACCTGCACACCTGGGGAAGCAAAGGGCAGCCCTGCCCTGCTCACCTCATCAATGATTAATCTTCCTCTTCTAGCAGTGCATAGACGGCACAGCCCCTCAGTCCTCCCTCCCCAAACAGCTGGCTCCCAGGCCCAGCTCTGGGCCTCACCGAGTTATCACCGAGTTATCGAGTTACCTCCCTCACTTGGAATCCAAAGAGTCTCCAGGGAGAGGCAAAGTCCCTGAGAGGTCCAGGCCAGCTCTGCTAGGGGAGGAAAACAGAGTGTGAACTGCAGAGTTTCAGGGCTGGGCCCCAGGAGGTGGAAGGGGCAGGTTCATGGGGTCTACTGTTGACTAGACATACTCAGTGCCGCACGGCCCTCAGCACTTTCCACTCATGAGTCCTCCCTCACCATGCTGCTGGGGAGAACTCCTATCATCTCCATTTTACAAAGGAGACACAGAGAGGTTGAAGTCACTTGTCCAGTGTCACACAGTGGGATGGCGGGGATTTGAATCCAGGCCAAGTCTGACTCCAGAGCCCAAGCTTTTGGCTGAAGCTCAGCTGCCTTCCCCCAGGCCTCAGACCTCATGGCCAATCAGGTCTTGATGATTCTATTGCCTGCATCTCTTGCTCCACCCCCATCTTTCACACCAGTATGCTGGTTCAGGCACAGTGGCCCACCTCCATGGTTGTCAATCCCTCCTCCTAATGTGCTTCTGATCCCTGGTGTGGTGCTGTAGGACAAGCTCAGGACTATTAACAGCAAGGTGGGCAGTTCAAGCAGCTCTTGGAAATCCTATACAGGGTGGCTAAGTGTTGGAATCGAGACAGCACACAAAAAAACCTGCTTCTAGAAACCCTGGTGGCACTGTTCAAATCCACCAACTGCTCCACGGGGAAAAGATGAGGTTGCCTGCTCCCATAAAGATTTAGTTTCAGAAACCCTATGCGTCAAAATGGACTCGGTGGCAGTGGGTTGGATTTGATGCAGGTTCACCTGCCTTTGGAGTGCTCTTTCTAGAGCATACATTTTTTTTTGTCTTTGCTCAAAAGTCTTCCATGGCTCCCTACTACCTTCAGAATGAAGTCCAAATTCCTCTGGCCTCAGTCTCTTTTTCACCACCCTGAACCACTTACTCTTCCTGGAGACAATCTTTATCCCTTACTTACCTTTGAGCCACCTGTCTTTCTTCTCCCAATCCCTCAAGGTGAATTTCAGTTTATCTTCAGAGACCCAGGAGTTCATTAGCTCCTCCATTAAGCCTCCCAACTCATGACCCTCTCCCCGGGGACAGTTGTCTGCTTCCACAAGGTGATGACAGCCCTGTCACAGAACACCCTGGCTCACAGTCCACGTGTCTGTTCCCTCCCCCGCCCCCAGCAGTGTGTGGCCTCAGCTGGTGTCTCTGGCACCCAGATCCCAGTGCAAGCATCAAAGCGTAGATGTGGGTGCAAGGCCAAAAACCTGTGTCAAGGTGAACCCACTTGCTACATCTCACGTGGTTTCTAAAGACAGTAGCCTGGGGCCAAGACTGAGCCTTAGGGTTGGGTAAGTTGTCACTCCAGTTCAGGAGCCTCCAAAGGCACCCACAGTTTGTGCCTCGGGATAAAACAGAAGCCTTTTTTCTACCTTCCTCTTTACAGCTGTGCCACCCTAACATGACCACAAAGGACCCTAAGGATCGACCTGGAGTCCAGTGACCAGTCATAGACCTCTCTCAAAGGTGCTGCAGTGGTTCAAATTCACCAGCCATCCCTCAGAAACCCATACTAGATTTCTATGAGTCGGAACCGACTCCACAGCACTTATGTTTGTACAACTGAAAGTCCACTGGCCCCTGTGGGCTCGTTTTGACGAGCTGTTGTTTTAAGAACTGTCAAATTGGTTCCAATTCATATCGACCCTGTATAGGGTTTTCAAGGAGGGACTGGTGGGTCTGAACTACCAACCTTGTAGTTGTGGTTAGCAGTCCACAGCAGTGGCACTTCCTCTAGAGTGCTTGCTGCTTGTCAGGCCTGTGCTGAGTGTTTTACGTGCCTCAAAACTCCCCTAATCCCCAACACAGTTATAAAGGAGGTCCACTATACTCCCATTTTACAGATGACCAGTGTGAGGTGAGCCCCAAGCAGTTAAGTAACTGGTTCTGGACTGGAACACCATCCCACCTAGAAGTCTAGGGGTTAACTGCTGAGGCATACTTCTTCCTAAGCCATGGTTTTTCTTCCCTGGGCCCCCCAATTGTCAGTCTATTGTCACCCAGAATGATCCTAACCAGTGTGGGACTCCTGCGGTTAACACGTTCTGGGCTGGACCTTCAGGATGCCCACCGCACTCTGACCCCTACCCCTCCAGCCCACTTGCTCCGGGAACTTGGGTCGCCTGTTTTCTTGGAAGACTCTCAGGGTGAAAGTCCCAGCATTGGAGCCAGATGTGTACAGCTGGGTAGTCCCTGCCCCCTCCCTTCCAGCAAATTACTGCTGGGTCTCCAGGCCCCAGGGGAAGAGCCTGAGCTGGGTGGGGTTTTTCAAAGCCCAGTCAAGCCCCAGGAGTGGATGGGAGCCTCAGCTTCCCTTTGGCCCACTGCCCCCCTGGTAACCCCGAGGGGATGAGTGTGAGAAAGTTCCCCAAGGGGAAATCTGCCAGCCAGCCAGGCCAGAGGACCCTCCGCCCCCATCCTTCCTCTCCCTGAGGGTGAATCTAAGATCCAGTTGGGTAAGCCGAGAAAGTGGGAACAAAGGGAAGGAAAGTCATTTCCTGTTAGGAGGAAGGAAGGAGGCTGGATCCAGCCAGCCACCTAGCCTGGCTCAGACTGCAGCCTGGGCTGGGGATAGGAGACCTTCAGGGGCTCCTGACAGTCCCCTCCCACTACTGTTCTTCTGCTCATCACCCCTCCCAAATCCAACTCAGAACCCTCTTTAAGCTTTGTTCTTTAACACCTCTACAAAAAAGCCAGTTTGGGTCTGGAATTAAACTTGGCTGGGGTTGTGGGGATGGGACTCTAGCCCTGTATAAGAGTTTCTGCTCCCTTTCTTCCACCCCAGGAAAGCAGAGGAGCACACTGCGCCCACCTCTTTCCTGCTGGGTGACTCTGAGCAGGTCGCTGACCCTCTCTGGTTCTGTTTTTTCCTAAAACGATAACAATGCCGTCTGTCCCACGGAGTGGCTGAGAAGTGTGACGCTGAGAAGGACAGCAGGTTACTCACGATGTTACTTAGTCCTCCAGAGGCTCCGGGCTGGGCCAGAGGTCCGAGAGCTGAGACCTGGCTCCCACCATTATTAGGAGCAGAAATTTGGGCGCTGCCCCAGCCTCTTCCCGGGGTCCTCAGATCTGGCCTAGGGGGTAGCCCGACTCCTAGATCACCCAGGGGTATACACGGGTACCTCAGCTTCACAGTCCCCGACGGGGGTCCAAGGCCCAAGAGAGTGGAGGTGCTGGGCCCCTCCTTGCCCTCGCCTGACCTCCTCTGTGAAGGGGAGCCCGGAGTCCCTGGAGCTCTGGAAAGCCCAGCGGCCTCCCGCAGAAGGCAGGGCAAGGCGGCTGGCCGGGTTGCTTTGGGGCACCGGCCGGGGGCTTTAATTCGATCCATATGCGGGACGTTGCCTCTTTGTGCGGGAGCTTCCGCCTTGCACGCCCCTTCCCCGCCAGCGCCCAGTTACCGGTTCACCCCAGGGACAGACATGACCTTCCCCTCCTGAATCTTTCCTCCAGACCTGTGCCCCCTCCCCCACTGCGGGGGCAGAGACAGAAGGACAGGACCTTCCCCTCACCCCCTCCTAACGTCCCCCTCCAGGAGCGATTAGGCTGGGGTCCTTCCTGGGGTAGGGGGGCGGTGGGCCCTGGCCAAGGACTGCCCGTGCAGGCACCTGTCTGCAGCGGGGCAGGAAGGAAGGATCCCCCCACCCACTTACCTGGGCCGCCGCGCCCGGGGCTCCGCTCCGACGCCCGAGCCGGCGAGAGCAGCAGCGGCGCTCCCGCCCCACCGCCTTCCCGCCCCTAGCTCCCTCCGCCCCCCCACCCCGCCCCGCGCCGCAGCCTTACCATAAAAGGTGACAGTGCGGGGAGGGGGTCTGGGATCCCCGGCGGGCGGAAGCGGCCCCCACCTGCCCGGCAGCGCCTGCGCTGCCCCCTCCCCCTCCCTTTGTTCCTTCTACTACTCCTCCCTTCCCTCTCTGCCCAGTCCTGGGGGGCAAGGAGTCCTCCCCTGCGGCAGCACCCCCGAGCCCTTTATGCGCCCCGAGGGGTCTTTACTCCATTCTCCTCCTGGGTCACCTGGATGGCCAGCCCTGTTCTGTCAGATGGAGAGGCGCTTACATTCCAGTCTGGTCTGGGGTCTCCCAGCGTCGGGAGAGCCAGGAAGACCTGGCTTCACAGACTTCTCACTAATGGTGTGACCCTGGCAGTCCCTTCACCTCTCTGCGCCTTAGCATCCTCGTCTTTAAAATGGGGATAGCACCATTTACCTCTCCAGGTAGGCCTGTGGTGATACACAGCCAAGAACAGTAGTGTTAGGCTTGGGGCTTTTTCTGGGGTGCCTCTGGTGGGGTCGCAGAAGGTCAGGTCACTTCCCCTTGCTGTCCTGTCTGTTGTTGTTGTTAAGTGCCGGTGAGTCGGTTCCAACTCACAGCAACCCTGTATAGGGTTTCTGAGGAGTGAGATTGATTGAACCACCAACCTTACAGTTCAAAGGGCTTCACAGTCTGGTGCATTAATCCACAGCCCCACACCAGGACTCCTGTACTATCCAAGCCCCTTAATTTATCTACATTTAGGACTCAGCAGAGTCAGGCTGCTAACCTCATGGTCAGCAGTTCTAAACTACCAGTCCTTGTGCAGAAGAAGGATGAGGTTTTCTGCTCCTGTAAAGATTTACAGCCTCAGAAACCCTATGCACCTTTGCTTTGAGTAGGAATCAACTCCACACTCCACAGCACACCACCAACACCAACACAGTGCCCTAGGCTTGGGAGACAGGGCTCAGCTGGCAACCAGGTCATCTGGTTTGATACCTCTGGTTCTGCAGCTGACCTTTGACCTCCTGCCCCTTGAATGCACCGCCCCCCCCCAACTGTAGTAGATAAGACCTAGAGAGGGGAGGGGCCAGAGATGAAGCTAGGATGGGCCGCCTGGGTCCCTGGAGGCCTCTGGAACATTGCTGGGAAAAGGAATCTGGGTCTGATTCTGAGGCAAACAGATTGTTCCTTTGATTAAAGCCACAGTGGCTGAAGCCATCTGGGGAGAGGCCAGGCAGGGCTGACTCTTTCTTGCAGGCCCCATGGGAACAGCCATCACTGGCAGAATGGTTCTGGGGATGCTCTGAGGAAGTCCCACTTACAGGGGTGTGGGATGGGGGGCTTGGCAGGATAGGGGTACATGGACAGTTCCCCCTTTTCCCCCCTCTTGCCTCCCAAGATCCCTCCCCCACGGGCTGTGTCCCCTCCCATTGTTCCCCTTCTCATCTGCTTTTTAAACTTGATCCTCACAGTCTCTGCAGTAACAACAACAGCAGTAATTGTTGTTAGCTGTCCTTGAGGCAATTCCTACTCAAGTTGACCACTGTGTGCAGAATAGAATTGCTCCATAGGATTTTCAAGGTGGAGACCTTTTGGAAGCAGATCTCCTGTTTCCTGAGGAGCCTCTGGGTAGGTTGGGACTGCCAAACATTTCAGCTAGTAGTTGTGGGCTTAACCATTAGGACCACCCAGGAACTCTAAACAACAATAATAGTTGCTTGTATGCTATAGAGGGTCCGACTTTAACTACAACAACAATGCATCAAAGGCACCCTGGTGGTGCACTGGGATAAGCCTTGGACTGATAACTGGAAGGCTGGCAGGTCCTACCAGCCACAGCCTCAGAAACCTTACAGAGCAGTTCTGCCCTGCCCTATAGCATCAGTATGAGTTGAAATGGTCTCAAGGGCAGAGGGTTTAGATACGTCTCAGGCTCCCTCTGTGCTGGTGGGTGGACGACAGATCTTCCTTTACAATGAATCCCCGTGATTGCTGATCTCTCTTGCATCATAGGCGAGGAAGCTGAAGCCCTGAGAGACTCAAGGCCACACAAAAGGCAAGTGCAGAGCAGGAATCAATCTCAGATCAGTGGGTGCCCCTGGGCATTGCTGTGGCAGTGGTACCCACTGCTAGCCACCCTTTACCAACACAGAAGCTGGGAGGGGACCAGAGTTCCACCTGTAGAGTGAGACTCAGGGATCGGCTCAGGCTCCCTCCTCCAGTGTATGGTGCCCGGTGTAGCAGCACTGTTTGAAGTGGGACTTCTATACCTTCTGCAGGAGAAAGGAGGGAGCCACTCAAAGTCAGTGCTGGGACAGCCCTTATGGAGAGACGCTCTGTTCAGGGCTTTTCAGACACTTTTAGCCATAGAATCCCCTTTTCAAGTGATTTGACCCAGAAACTTATTTCAAACAGAGAAAAATGGAGCCGCTGTCATTCATCCCTCCAGTATCCCCAAAGCCACTTCGCTGTATCTCCACCCCCCGCCCCCCATTGGAACCACTGAAGCACAAAAGGTCTGTTTGAGGTCTTACCCAGGGTCACACGGACTCAGTCTGAGATGCAGTCTAGGCCTCCTAGCATCTACGCTGGTGGGCTGAGCCTGGCTTGGGAGGGTCTATGGGGATCCAGATGCTACCACTCACCTGCTGTCCAGCCTCTGACCACCTGTCCCACTTCCACCACTGCTCCTGGATAGAGAGATGTGTCTTGCTAGGGTCTCCTGCACCAGGCCGAGTGCCGTGTCACTGATCAGCAGGTATCAAGCTTCCTGAGATAGAAACTCAGGAAGTGGATGGATGAAAACACATGTCCTTTGTCTGCCAGCTCACAGGCCTGCTCCCCACCTTCCTCCCTGCCAGCTGACTTCTCCCTCAGGTGGCCTGCCAGCCTCAGCCCTCTATTAGGGTTGTGGCAGGTGAGACTCCTAGTGGCAGGAAAGGGGTCAGGGAGGAATTTGGAGGCGAGACCCAAGGCAGTGAGATTTTCTGCCAGGAACTAGGGTGCCACTTGTCCACAGCGGGTCGTAGGCACTGACTCAACAAGCATTGGTAAGGCACCTACTATGTGCTAGGCAATAAATAGTTGAGGAGCTACTGAGGGTCAAGTAGACACAGTTCCTGCTCTCACTGAACTTACATGGGGGTGTCAGGGTGGAGAGGAGATGAGCATGTAAAGCAAATTCACCCTTCTCATTACCAATAGCAAAATGCAATATGAAGGAAAAGAAGGGGTTGAGACAGAATCAGGGGAGGGAGGGACCCGTCAGGAAAGGGCTCTCTGAGGAGGTAACATTTCAGCTGACATGAGGAGGAACCAGACATGAGAATAATGTTAGTTGCTGTCCAATCTGCTCTGACTCAAAGCAACTCCCTGTACAACAGAACAAAACATTGTCCCTTTTTGCACCATCCTCATGATGGCTGGTCTGCCCCAGGCCGTTGTTATAGCCGCTGTGTATGGGAGTGCCTTCTAATCCTGGGGCCTCATCTTCCAGTACTGTATCAGACAATATAGTAATGTATTCCGTTGTGACCCACACAGTTTACACTGGCTGATTTTCAGAAGCAAATCGACAGGCCTTTCTTCCTAGTCTTAGTCTGGAAGTTCCACTGAAATCTGTCCACCACCAATGGCCTTCCTAGTATTTGAAATACCAGTGGCAGAACTTCCAGCATCACAGAGCCATGCCAGCTGCCACCACAGTACAGCAAACTGACAGAGGGTAAATGAGAAGCACACAGAACATTCTTGGGAAAAGGAGACAGTGGCCAAAACCAAGGCTTTGGGGTCACACTTAAGTTTAACACCCAGTTCTCTGGTGCTAGCTGTGACCTAGGACCAATTACTCCCCCTCCAAGACTCCACTATGTCATCTGTAATGTAGGGATTACAGGTGAATGGATACCCTTGAATGGGGACATGGGGAGTCCCTCCGCGGAACTGTTAGAGACAAAGGCACTGGATGGTCCTACCCTGGCTCAGCCCATAACTGATGCCCACAAATGGAAGTGGTTGTTATTCCTGTATCACTCTTACCAGGATTCCAGCACTCTCTGCTCACACTCTTCACTCCAGTGAAACCCAATAATCAGGACTAGCCACAGGGTAGGGGGCAGATGATTTTGTTCCTTGAGCTGCAGCCCTGAGGCACCTGGAGGGAAGTATGAGCTTAGCTGCCTCTTCCCTTGGCAGGCTGCACTTGGGCCAGGTCAGAGCAACTCCAGTCTGGGGGTGCCCAGATGTGCAGCTGCGTGGGGTTGCACTGTGGGGTAGGGTGTTCACTCTTTAACAAATAGCCTTCCCTTCCAGCTCCAGCTCTGTCCCTGCCCTGCCTACATCCTCCATCCTCCTTGGGATCAGGGCAGTTGAACACTTGTTTCCTGAGTACCTACTGTGTGTCAGGCCCTGTGGTAGGGGCATAGCAGTGCAGAGAAATGGGAAATCATCAGGCAAGGCAGGGGCAGGAGACAGACACATCTGAGTAACATCAGCATTTATATGTGTTTCCAGCTCTGCTAGCTTGTTACCTTAGGTGAGCCTCAGCTGTACCTCTTTTGTGGCTTTGTTGGAAGGATTTGATGGGAGAAGTGTGTGTGGATAGAAATGTCTGGTGCTTAGTAGGTGTTCAGAGGGGAGATCCTTCCCTTTTCCCACCATATAAAAGACAGAAATTTTGGGAAATTATAGTGAGGTGGCAAAGTGCTGAAGGTATAGAAGAAACTTGGTCCTGCTGGAGAATCTAAGACTCACCCATGGTTCCTGCCAGCCCACCATCACCTGCTTTTGGTTGGTGTTGTTAAGTGCTTTCCAGTTGGTTCTGACTCATAGTGACCCTGTATAGGGTTTCCAAGGAACGGCTGGTGAGTTTGAACTGCTAATCTTGTGGTTCAAACCGACCTTGCAGTCCAGTGCTTTATCCCACAGCGCCACACAATAGCAATACTTAATTTCTGTTTGGGGAGCCCTCCCTCATAACTCTCAGTGCCTGGGGTTACTGCACCCCTAGACTCTAGGAATTCATACATGCCCCAAAACTCTCCAATCACCGTGGCTCTTGGGTCTGAGATAAGCACCAAACCCAATCCCGGAACTATTTAGAAAGAGGCAGTATTTTTCCAGCCAGGCTTTTCCAGCTGTTGGCTAGCAGGATGCAGACTTGGTACCATGTTGCCACCATTAGAATCAACACAAAAGACAACAAAGCAAAGAGAGAACTAATTTCATTTAATTAGGAGTCCTGTATATCTTGTAGGTATATATTCCACTACTACTGGGTGACACAATGTGCTTTCCTCACCAGACTGGAAGCAGGGGCTCTGTCTTATTGAGCTTTCTGTCTCCAGTATCTAACATGGTAGTTGGCATATAGTAAGGATTCAGTAATGCCTATGAAATAAATGAGTTGTTGTTGTTAAATGCTGTCGAGTCGATTCTGACCCATAGCGACCCTGTACAGGGTTTCCGAGGCTATAAATCTTTATGGGAGCAGAAAGTCTCATCTTTCTCCTGTGGAACAGCTGATAGTTTCGAACTGCTGACCTTAAGGTTCGCAGCCCGATACGTAACCACTATGCTACCAGAGCTCCTTATGAAATAAAAGAGTATAGGGTCTTAAAACCTGTTGCCTTTGAGTTGACTCCTACTTGTGTGTTAGAGAGTAGACCTGCTCCACAGAGTTTTCTAGGCTGCAATCTTTATGGCAGCAGATCACCAGCCCTTTCTTCTGCAGCACTGTTTGGTGGGTCGTCAAGCACAAACTGATTGCACCACCTAGGGATGGAGTATATATTTTTTCATGCTAGAGAATTACTTTTTTCATCATGTTTTTAAAAAACTTCTTATTATGAATTGAGTGAAGGTTTACAAAAACACATCATCAGTTCCACATTCAACAAATTATACACTTAATTGGATGGGCTTAACAGCCACACTGATTTGTTTTGTTTTGTTTTTTTCCTTCATTGTTTTGCTGGTTTTGTTTGTTCTTTCTTTTCCTTCTTCATTTTCCATTCCCTGGAGTTTTATCCTTTCTTACGTTTTTCCTTCTTCTGTTTCTCATTTCCCCCCTCTTTTTTTTTTTCTTTTTGATCTTTCTTTTCTACTGTCTACACTTTCTTTTTCAGCTTCTTTTTCCCTACTTGTGTCACTAGAGTGATTTGCAGTCCATCTATGTACCATCAGTTACCAGCGCTTACCTCTAGTCACTTTATCTTCCTCTCCCTCGTACCCTCTGCCTGCCTTATGACCATCATAGAATGTTTCATTTAGCAAGAAAATCTGAACTTTTTATAACAACGGTCTAATGCAATACTTGTCCTTCTGTGACTGACTAATTTCACTCAGCATAATGCCCTCCAGGTTCAAGGGATGGAGTCTTGAGTAGTTTATATAAAAATCATGTGAGACTTCTGGCAAGATGGACTAGGCAGACACACTACACGGACTATAACAAAGACACCAAATGAAACAGACATAGATGAAAATTCTGGAAGCCTGAACTTCAGAGGAAAGGGTAGAGAAGTGGATGGAGAGCTTGCCAGGAGGAGAAGCTGAGCCAGGATGGAAAGAAAAGGAGACTGACTGGCCAGACACAGCAAAACCACCTTGAAATTTTGTGAGCAGCTTTGATGACAGGAGGTGGCCTGGCAGACAGATTCACACAGGCGATGGGAAAGATGTGATTCCTTCTTTTTCCCCAAACTCTCCTGGTGATCAGAAGGGTGGCCAGCTCCCACCCTCATTCATCTCCAGCAGATCCTGCTTTCCAGGAGTTCAGAGACGCATGGTTGGGAGCCACATTAGTGTGACAGCACTGCTTTGATGCTCTGCTTAAGTGCCTGGATTCAGGCAGCCTCAGCTCCAGACCTCCAGAACCCACAAAGCCACCAGACCGGCACTTAATCAGCCACTCTGCCTCCAGCCTCCCTGTGGTCCTAACAGACACTGAACCAGCTCTATGAAGGGCCTCCACGGAACTGCTTCCAGATTGAGTGCCCGGAACACAGGTTAACACCTAGGCCTATAGGTACTCCATCTAGGACCAGGAACCCTGCTGCTACATCCTTCCTGAGCCTACCTCATGAACTTTTTGACTGGCAGGAGCTCCTCAGAGTTTTCTCTCTGGGGCCAATAGCCACATGGATTTGTGTGTGTGTGTGTTTTCCCCCCTTTGTTTTGTTTTTGTTTGTTCTTTCTTTTCCTTCTTCACTTTCCATTCTCTTAAGTTTTATCTTTTCTTTAGTTTGTCATTTTCTCTCTCTTTTTTTTTTTATTCCCCTTTTGATCTTTCTTTTCCACTCTGCACTCTCTTTCTCATCTTTCTTCTCCCTGGTTTAAGCTGTTTTATTTATTTATTTTTAAATTATTTCTTCCTTTAATTTTCCCATTTATTTTTCTGTTCTATAGCTCCATATTCCTGTTCCTCTTTTTAGTTATTATATTCTTTTGTTCTGGTTGTTGCTTTTTTTAATGTTTGTTAGTTTCTGTTTTCGTTGTTGGTTTCTTATTTGTCTATTCTATTTTATTTTCTTGTGTGTGTGTATGTGTGAAGGGTTTTCTCCTCTTTCCCACCTAAAATTGACAGCAACCATGCCCAGACAACCCAGTCCCAACTGTACCCTGTGAAGCTTTAATCACTGCACAAGACCAGATTCTATGCCACCTGATTAGTGATAGACATCAGCTAATACCAGCCCAAATCACCCTAGACTGAGGTGCGCAAATCACAAATGGAGAATGGTGCACATGCTTCCATTCTCTAACTACACCCACAGGAAACAGTTGATGAGAGCGTAAGAACACATTAGCATACAATCATCAGTTAAAACAAATATAAAATCACCACAATGCCCCAGAGCAACAGATAATTTTAAGTCACATGAAGAAACAAGAATGACTCAAACAAATGACTAAGATGCAAAGCCAGAAACTGTGAGGAAGAAAAGGTAATAGAACTGACTGAAAAAGAATTCAAAAGAATGATATTTAACTACCTTCAAAGGATTGATAGAAAGATCGAGGAGAGCAAGGAGAACACAGAAAAAAAACTTTAGAAGAATTCAGGAAAACACTATAAGAACAAACAGACAAAATAATGAAAAATTGGAAACAATACAGAACCTGCATTTAGAAATCCAGAAGATTAATACTAAGATTTCAGAAATGGACAATACATTGAAAGGGTAAAGGAGTAGATTTGAAGCAATGGAAGCCCAAATTAGTGAACTTGAATATAAGTATCTGAATACTAGGATGCTAGAAGAACAATCAGAAAAAAGAATGAAAAAATCTGAAAAAAGCCTAAGAGTTCTGTGGGATACCATGAAGAGGAATCACTTACCGGTGATCAGAACTCCAGAATAGAAAAAGATAATAACAAACACAGAGAAAATTGTCCAAGAGTTGTTGGAAGAAAATTTTCCTAACATTGTGAAAGATGAGAGATAAGCATACAAGAAGCTGAACAAACCCTAAACAGGATAGATCCCCAAAGAAAATCACCATGATATATCATAATCAAACTTTCTAAAATCAAAGACAAGGAAAGAATTCTGAAAGCAGCTCAGGAAAAATGAAAAGTTACCTACAAAGGAGAACCAATAAGACTAAGCTCTGATTTCTCAGCAGAAACCATGCAGGCAAGAAGGCAATGGGAAGACGTATACAAAACGCTGATAGAAAGAAATGCCAACCAAGAATCATATACCCAGCAAATCTGTCCTTCAAATATGACAGCAAAATTAGGACATTTCCAAATAAATAGAAGTTAAAGGAATTTGTAATTACTAGAACAACTTTACAAAAAATACTAATGGGTGATCTTTGGACTGAGAACCAACAACAGTAGACAATAACCTGAGATTACCATACATAACAGCACTACCCAGAACTCAACCCAAATACAGAAATATTTAAAGTAAAACAAGTCTACAAGACTAAAAATAAGGAACCAGAGATACCAATGGATAATGAAGTCAACTACAAAGCAAAGAGAAGGAATAGTGTAGATACAGAATCTCCAAGTGGCAAGGAAGTTAAGTAGATTTCAAGGTAAAACAGGCTGTTTTAAACAGGGGGAAAGCAATAATAAATTATAGCATAACTGCAAAGAAAATTAATATACCTCAAAATAGAAAAGAGAAAAATTAGAAAGATTTAGTAAACATTAACACAAAAGAAACGACAATGAAGAACAAACCCACAAACAAAATGAACTCGGTGCAAAAAGTTATATGGAACAAAGAAATCAGCAGTACCAAAATAAGAACACAAAGCAAAATGGCAACAATCAATTCACACCTATTTGTAATATAAATACACTGAATGTAAGTGGACTACATGCAACAGTCAGAAGACAAAGAGTCAATGGATAAGAAAACAGGATCCTTCAATATGCTGTCTACAAGTGACACATTAAAAAGATAGCAAGAGTATTTAAAATAAAACAAACCTACAAGACTGAAAATAGGGACCCAGAGACATCAATTTATAATGAAGTCAACTACAAAGCAAAATGAGGGAATAGTATAGATACAGAACTTCCAAATGATAAGGGAGTCAAGAAGATTTCAATATAAAACAGAATCATATGCCTAGCAAATCTGTCCTTCAAATATGACAACAAAATTAGGACATTTCTGGATAAACAGAAATAAAAGGAATTTGTAATAACTAGACCAACTTTACAAAAAATACTAAAGGGTGTTCTTTGAATTGAGAACCATCAACAGAAAATGGTTAAGCAAACTTTGGTACACACACAAAATGGAATACTATATAATGTTGAAGAATAACAATGATTCTGCAAAACACCTCGCAACATGGATGAACCTGGAGGACAGTATGCTGAGTGAAATTAATCAATCCCAAAAGGACAAATATTCCAAGAGACAAATGTTATAAAAAGTTAAGAAAAGGTTTTCTTTTTTTAAAAACGTTTTACTGTGAATTATGTGATAGTTTACATGGGAGAACATTAGGTTTACATTGTAACATGGTTACAATCCCCTCCATGCATCATCAACCAACCAAAGGGTTGCCTGCCCCCCACCCCCTTCATTAGCACACAGCCCCTCTCCCTCTCTGGGTCTAAAGCCCCCAGCCACTCCATCTCTCCACGTCATCGTCTCTGCCTCCATCTCTGGTGTCACTGCCTCTTTAGGTAAGGTCCCGCTCTCCACTCTTCTCCCTTGATGGTCCCAGGGACCTCTGCTCCTAGACTGAAAAAGTTAATCACTCCTCTCCTTTCTACAAAACGTCTACCTTTACATTTCCAACCCTCACAGTCAATCCTGATAGCAATTATTCACTATTGTGCCACATGAGTGCTATCCCCATCTCCTTTCATCAGCCCCACCCAGACAGATTGGATCCTACTCCTGGAGATTCTACCTTACTCCATGCCCTCTGGATCTAGGCTCCCTCTTGAAAGCTTGTAAGCCAGTCACTTTTTGCTTTTGTAGCCCCCCATTTTGAAGAAAAGGTTTTCTTGGTAAAAGAAACAATCTATGATAGATACAGGGAGGGAGGGAAAATTCTTCACAGGGTAGAGAGTAGACACATGGTACCATGGCTGATGGGGCAGGCAATATACAGTAAGAGAGAGGTTAGCAGAGGGAAGATGAAGGTAGCAGGAGACACAGGGAGGAATGCAATAGTTAAAGTGAGTAGAGGTACTTGGTGGGGATTGCAACCATGTAATGAAGCAAAGCATATATGATTTTTTAAAAATGTAAAACAGATGATCTAGTCTGTAAACCTCCACTCAATACACAACAAAAAGTGTTTTTTGTTAGTTTGTTTTTAAATCTTGTGAGAAGCAAGGGTAGTGAGTAACTAAGAGCCTGAGTTTTGGTATCAGCTTATTTGAGTCCGGATGTAGACTCCTTCACTTATCAGTTGTGTGGTCTTAAAAAGTCACTTAGTATCTCTGAACCTTTAGTTTTCTCCTGGGGAGACAGAGAAAACAGCAACCAGCTCCTTTCAAGATTGTCCTAAGGGCTGGGTGAGATAATGCAAGAAAAGAGCTTAGCACAGGGTCATAATTCCTGAATAAAGAGTTGCCATACTAGGAATCTTTGCAAATGAAATGCAAATAAATATGCTCATCTTTCTCTACCCAGAGAGCAATCTGGTGTGCAAGGCCAAAGTCTTAATTATCTAGTGCTGCTATGACAGAAATACCACAAGGTTTAGCAAAAATAATCTATTTTCTCACAGTTTAGGAGGCTGAAAGTCCCAGGTCAGGGCACCAGCTTTGGTCTAAAAGATTTCTGTCTCTGTCAATCTGGGAAAAGGCCCCAGAAATCTTTGGAATGTGTCTTGTCATCAATCTTCTAGGAGGTTCTCAGTCTCTTGACCCTGGGACCAAAGGACTCACTCTGTTCCTGGCTCTTCTTTCTTGGTGGTACTGAGGTCCTTCTCTTTTTGCTCACTTCTTTCTCCTTTTATCTCTTGTAAGCTAACAGTTGATGCAACCAAACCCCAGGAAAACTCCCCTTA
>NW_006408608.1:5031127-5032234 GCF_000296735.1 Chrysochloris asiatica
GTGTGTGCCAGGGTTGTATTCTTTCACCCTTATTCAACCTGTATGCTGAGCAAATAATCCAAAAAGCCTCATTAGATGAAGAAAAATGTGGCATCAGGATCAGAGGAAGACTCATTAACAACCTGTGATATGTAGATGATGCTACCTTGCTTGCTGAAAGCAAAGAGGCCTTGAAATACTTACTGATGAAGATCAAAGACCACAGCCTTCAGTATGGGTTGCACCTTAACATAAAGGAAACAAAAATATTCACCACTAGACCAATAAACACCATCTATATAAATGGAGAAAAGATTTAAGCTGTCAAAGATTTCATTTTTCTTGGATCAACCATCAACAGTCATGGAAACCACAGTCAAGAAATCAAACAACATATTGCGTTAGACAAATCTGCTGCACAAGACTTTTTTAAAGGTGTCAGTTTGAGGACTAAGGTGTGCATGACCCAAGCCATGGTATTTTCAATAACCTCATATGCATGTGAAAGTTGGACAGTGAATAAGGAAGACTGTAGAAGAATTTATGTGTTTGAGTTATGGTGTGGGAGAAGAATATTAAAAGTACCATGGACTACTGAAAGAACAAACAGATCTGTGTTGGAAGAAGTACAGCCAGAATGTTCCCTAGAATCCATGATGGCCAGACTTCATCTCTCATATTTCAGACATATTGTCAGGAAGGACCAGTCCCTGGAGAAGGATATCATGTTTGGTAAAAATGAAAGGTCAGAGAAAAAGAGGAAGGAAGCCCCCCCCAATGAGATGGATTGGAACAATGGCAGCAGTAATAGGCTCAAATGCAGCAGTGATTGTTGTAGGACCAGGTAGTGTTTCATCTTGCTGTGCATAGGATAGTTGGAAAATATGGCCGTGGTGATAGAAATGATGCTGGAAATTGCATGATAGAATTCTGCAAAACCAATGATTTATTCATTTCAAATACCTTCTTTAGACAGCCTAAGAGATGATTATACACATGGACCTTACCAGATAGAATACACAGAAATCAAATTGACTACAACTGTGGAAAGAGACAGTGGAAAAGCTCCATATCATTAGCCAAAACAAGGCCTGGGGCAGATTGTGGAACAGACCATCAATTGTTCAT
>NW_006408608.1:5033785-5035086 GCF_000296735.1 Chrysochloris asiatica
ATAAGTAAACATTTTTCCAGTATTCACTCTTTTCAGTCAAGATCCATTTGACGTCAACAATGATATTCCTATTTCCATGTTTTGTTTTGTTTTTTACTGAATCTAATGCAAATTTCTGGCAGCTCTCTGTCAATGTAGTGCTACAGTTGTTTTTAAATGTTGTTCAACAAAACTTTACTCACATGTGATAGTAATAATATTGTTCAATGGTTTCTGCATTTTGTTGAGTCATTTTTTTCCTTGGAAAGGGCACAAATATGGATCTCTTCTATTTAGTTGGTTGGATAGCTGCCTTCCAAATTTCTTGACATTGACGAGTGTGTGCCTCCAGTGCTGCATCAGTTTGTTGAAACAGTACAATTTGTGTCCCATCAATTCCTGAAGCCTTGTTTTTGTCAATGCCTTCAGTGCTGCTTGGACGTCAGTATCATTGGTTCTTGATCATGTGAGACCTCTTGAAATAATTGAACATCAACCAATTCTTTTTGTACTGTGACTCTCTGTATTCCCATCAATGGATTGCCAAACGAACAAATGAATCTGGTCTTGGAGCAAGGACAGTCAGAATGCTCCTTAGAAGGGAGGATGGAGAAATTTAGTCTCATACTTTGGACATGTTGTCAGGAGAGCCCAGTCCCTGAAGAAGAACATCATGCTTGGTGTCTTAGTTCTCTAGTGCTGCTATAACAGAAATACCACAAGTTGGTGGCTTAAAAAAAAAAAAAAAGAAATATATTCTCTTACATTTTGGAAGCTAGAAGTCTGAATTCAGAGCACCAGTTCTAGAGAAAGTCCTTGTCTCCTTTCAGCATCTGTATACCCAGCAGTCATTGGACATCCCCATGTGTCTTGGTACCAGTCTTCCCTGGTCTAGGAGCTTCACCACCACTCGTCTGTCAGTTTTGTCTTACTGTGGTAGCTTGAGTGTTGCTGTGATTGTTGGAAATGATGCCACCAGTATATTAAATACCAGCAGAATCACTCATGGTGGATAGGTTTCAGCTGAGCTTCCAGATTAAGACAGACTCTTTAGAAGAAGAGGCTGACTATGTTTGAATGTTTAGCCACTGAACACTTTATAAATAGCAGTGAGACAATGTCAGATAGCACCAGGATATTGAATATTGAAACATGATGCAGAGCACCAGAATATTGTCAGAGATACAGTCAGCAGATGATTGTTGGTTGTTTGTTGTTGTTATTGTTATGTGCCGTGGAGTCGGTTCCGACTCATAGCGACCCTGTACAGGGTTTCCGAGGCTGTAAATCTTTACGGGAGCAGAAAGCCTCATCTTTCTTCC
>NW_006408608.1:5036018-5041728 GCF_000296735.1 Chrysochloris asiatica
ATCATCAGTTTTGCTTTCAATAAATCATATACTTTGTTTCATGACATGGTTGCAGTCCCCTCCATGTACCATCAGTTAACAGCATTTACCTCTATTCACTTTAACTATTGCATTCCTCCCTGTGCCTCCCGCTGCCTTCATCTTTCCTCTGCTAACCTCCTTCTTGTTGTATATTGCCTGCCCTCTCACCCTTGTTAACATGCGTCTACTCTTTAGCCCATAAATAATTTTCCCTACCCCTCTATAACAACTATAGAGTACTTCTTTTATTAACAAAGACTTTTTTTTAATTTTTAAAAGATTTTTACAATATTGGTTTCATACAATATTTGTCTTTTTGCGATTGGCTAATTTCACTCAGCATAATGTCTTCCAGGTTCAACCATGTTGTGAGGTGTTTCACAGATCATAATTATTCGTTAACATTTTGTAGTATTTTGTTGTATGTATATACCAAAGTTTGTTTAATCATTTTTCTGTTGATGGACATTAGGCTGTCTCCATCTTTTTGATGTGTCTCTTGTAGACAGCATATTGAAAGATCCTGTTTTCTTTTCCATTCTGCTCTCTATGTCTCTTGACTATTACATTTAATCCATTTACATTCAGTGGAATTATCAAGAGGTATGAATTAATTGCTGTCATTTTTCTGTGAGTTTTTTTGTGGTGCTGCTGGATTCTCTGTTCTACATAATTTTCTATGCTGAGTTCATTTTTGTGTGTGTGTTTTCTTTTCTGTTGTGTTACTGTTTACTAAATCTTTATAATTTTCTTCATTTTTTATTTTGATATGCAGATGCATTATTTTTCTTTGAGTTCACCCTGCGATTTATTAAATTTTTCCATGCTTAAAACAGTCTGTTTTATCTTGAAATCTACTTGACTTCCTTGCCATTTGGAAGTTCTGTATCTACACTAGTCCCTCTTTTTGCTTTGTAGTTGACTTCATTATACGTTGAATCTCTGGTTCCCCATTTTCAGTCTTGTAGGTTTGTGTGTCTTGTATGTCTTCAGTCCTGGTGTGGCACTGTAGGATAGTCACTCAGCTGCAAGGTCGGTTTGAACTGCAAGGTTTGCAGGTCAAACTCATTAGCAGCTCCTTGGAAACCATATATGGGGGTCACTATGAATCTGAATGGACTTGACAGCACTTAACAACAACATATCTGGTTTGAGTTCTGGGTGGTGTTATCATGTATGGTAATCTCAGGTTGTTGTCAGCTGTTGTTGATTCTCAGTTCAAAAAACATCATTAACATTTTTTGTAAAGTTGGTCCAGTCATTACAAATTCCTTTAATTTTTATCAGGAAATGTCCTAATTTCTCCATCATATTTGAGGGACAGCTTTGCTGGGTATATGATTCTTGTTGTCAATTTTGTTTTTCTTTTGCAGTTTTGTATGTTTCATCACATTGCCTTTTTGCCTGCATGGCTTCTACAAAGAAATCAGAGCCTAGTCTAATTGGTTCTCCTTTGTAGGTAATTTTTCGTTTTTCTCGAGCTGCTCTCAAGATTCTTTCCTTGTTTTTGATGTTGGAAAATTTGATTATGATATATATGTCTTGGTGTTTTCTTTTGGAATCTATCCTTTTTGGGGTTTGTTCAGCTTCTTGCACATTTAGCTTCTCATCTTTCATGGTGTTAGGGTAGTTTTCTTCCAACAACTCTTTGACAATTTTCCTTGTTTTTTTTTATTGTATCATCCTATTCTGGAATTCTGATCACCTAAAAGTTGTACCTCTCGTGGTGTTTCACATAACTGTTAGGCATTCTTTGGATTTTTTTCATTCCTTTTTATGATTGTTCTAGCATGCTAATATTGAGAGATTTACCTTCAAGTTCACTAATTTGGGTTTTCATTGCTTCACATCTTCTTT
This sequence comes from Chrysochloris asiatica, assembly GCF_000296735.1. Taxonomy (NCBI): domain Eukaryota; kingdom Metazoa; phylum Chordata; class Mammalia; order Afrosoricida; family Chrysochloridae; genus Chrysochloris; species Chrysochloris asiatica. Next base: position 5,037,897 of record NW_006408608.1, read on the forward strand.
GCCCTTTTAATGTATTGTTCACTTCTGAGATCTTAGTATTAACCTTCTGGATTTCTAATTGCAGATTTTGTATTGTTTCAAAATTTGCATTTATTTTGTCTGTTTGCTCTTGTAGTATTTTCTGAATTTTTCTAAAGTTTTATCTGTGTTCTCCTTGCTTTGCTTGATCTTTCTGTCAGTCCTTTGATGGCACCGGAGTAGTCTTTGATTTCTTTTTTAGTTAGTTCCATTACCTTGTTTTTTCCCCTCAGAAATGTTTTCTGTCTCTGCATCTTGTTCATTTGTTTGTCATTTTATCTTATTTCTTCATATGAGTTGAAATTTTCTGTTGTCTCTGGAACATTGTGGGGTTGTTGCATTTGTAAAAACAGTCAAGTTGTTGGACCTGGAGAGGAGAAATCTTTGAGGGGTTCCTGCAATTCAAGGAGCTCACAAGGTGTTTGTGGAAGGGACGTGACTCCAGAGTTCCTGACCCTAGATGGAGTTCATATTGGTCTCAGTGTTATCTATGTTCAGAGCACTCAATTTGGAAGTAGTTCATGGGGACCCTTGATGCATCTGGTTTAAGTGTCTGTCACAATCACAGGGAATCTGGGGACAGGGTGATGGTTAAACGTTGGTCTGGTGGCTCTGCAGGTTTTGTAGATCTGAACCCAAGCCCACCTGAATCCAGACACTAAATCAGCATGCCAAAGCAGTGGCTCCACTGACATAACCCTCAACTACATGGCTCTGAACACCCAGGAGCAGGGTCTGCACTGGGAGTGGATGTGGGTAGGACCTGATCCACCTCTGGTCACCAGCGAGCATGGGGAAATAGAAGAAATCACACCTTTCCCATCGCTCATGCAAATCTGCACAAGATGGTCCAGCCATGTCTTGCCTGTCATTCACTAGTCAGTCTCCCTCTCTCGCCAGCCCTGCTTGGCTTCTCCTCCAAGCAAGTGTTCCATCCGTCTCTCTGAACTTTATTCTGAAATTCAGGGTACCAGATTTTCCCTCTGGGTCTGTTTCATTTGGTCTCTTGTTCTTTTGAGGGTCTGTGTAGTGCATCTGCCTAGTCTGCCATTCTTCCAGAAGTCCGCAAATATCTTTATTTTTTATTTTTATAGGTCTCCTTTGCTTTCTTTCTTTTTTTTTTAATGTTTTTATTGTGGATTGAGAGAAAGTTTACAGGGCAGATCATCAGTTTTACATTCAGTAAATCATACACCTTGTTTCATTACAATGATTATAATCCCCTCCATGTACCATCAGCTAACAGTGTTTCTCTTTATCCACTTAAGCTTTTTTTTTTTTTTTTTAACCCACTCAGGCATATATAATAATTTACATTTCCAAAGGGCACATTTTGCAAGTCTGCCTCCTGGTCACCAGCTCTTAGTCCCTATCTTCCCATGAATCTAGAGTCCTCAGCTGCTCCCCCTCGCCATGTCCAAATCTGCCTCTGTCTCTGGCATCCCTGCTTCTCTAGATAAGGTCCCGCATTCTGCTTGTGCTCTTCTCCCTTGATGGTCCTAGGGTCTTCTCTTTTTGGACTGTAAGATTGACCACTCCCCTGTTTTTGTTATAAAACTTCTGCCTTTATAATTGTGACCGTTGCAATTAGTCATGATAACAATTATTCACTACTGAATCATACAAATCTTATCCCCATCTATTTTCATCAGACCCATCTAGACAAGATGAAATCTATTCAGTGGGGACCCTTACTTTCCCCCCATACTCTTAAACTAAACTCCCTCTTGAAACCTTGTAAGCCAGTCACTTTGTGCCTTTATTACCCTCTCTTTTTAGGTAGCCAATGTCTAAGTTGCCTATCCCTATCTACTCTGTGTACAAAAGGGATAGCATTGATACTTGATGTGAAGACTCTTTCCCTCTCTGTTTGTATTTAGAGTAACTGGTTACAAATTGGGCTGCGAACCGCAAAGTTAGCAGTTCAAAACTACGAGCCGTTCCGTGGGAGAAAGATGTGGCTTTCTGCTCCCATAAAGATTTACAGCCTCGGAAACCCTGTACAGGGTCGCTATGAATCAGAACTGACTCCATGACTTATAACCACCACCACTGCTCTGAGTATAGGTCAGATTCATCAAAGTGTAGCAATTTACCCTTGTTTCCTTTATTTAAAAAAATTTTTGTTTTTGTAATCTTCCTCTAGTTGAGTTCTGATTATCGAGCTTTGAGTCTAGGTCAAAATGACACTGTCTGCAAGTTTGGGTGTTCTTGTGCATCTCCCCTCACTTCATATCAGCTGGATGCTTCACTCTCAGCTCTAGCCCTCTATGGCCAAGTCCTTGTTCAAGGGCTCAAATGTCCTCAGGTCTCACCACACTTTGGACCAGCCAGCCCTTCCTCTTCCTTGTCTCATCTCCAGGTCAACAGGAGTCAATAGACTGTGATTGATCTCAGCCCATTTCTTCATTGCTGCCTTTCCTCCTCTTCCACTCACCAGTAGACCAGTGTAGTTGCCAGCAAGTTTACATGCTTGTTTGTGTGTTCCGTTTGAGTTTCAGTTTTAGAGGGGAGTTTGTCCTGAATGAACTTGGTTGCTAGCTTTGATGTCTTCCTGACGAACAGCTTACTTATTCTTGTAGTAGCCAGTCATGCTGATATTTTTGTTTTGGGTTTTTCCAGATGATCTTTCTTTGAAGATGTATCTTCTGTCACTGTAGCTATTCCAGGCTGGTCTGCTTGTCTTTGTTAGTGGGACTCTCCTACCTCATAAGGTTCTGGATAGGACTCAGGATTCCACCTAAGGTCCTATACTCTGTAAAGGCTTTGCATAAGACCTATTTCACTAGGCAAGTTCTACAACCCCTTTAAGGTATTCCAATCAGTTACAGGCTGAAGACAGGCTTACAAGTTTCCTCTAATCATGTTTCCCAACGTTCCTTTCTATCCCACTCAAGTGTCTATTTTACAATATTAAAAAAAACAAAACAGTAAGACAAAAGATGTTGCTGGCCACACCCATGGAGTCTCCCTTACATTGAATCAGGATTGTGATTGGTTTAAAGTTTATTGCAACCCACCCTTGATCGTCTTATTGGTTTATCAGATCAGATCACATCATGGGAATCATGATATAACTGCCACACCACTGAGAATCATGATTCAGCCAAGCTGACACATATTTGCTATTGTTGTTAGGTGCCATCCAGTTGGTACTGACTCATAGTGACCCTATGTACAAATGAACGAAACACTGCCCGGTCCTGGGCCAAACTCACAATTGTTGCCATGCTTGAGCACATTGATGCTGCCACTTTGCCAATCCATCTAATCGGGGTCTTCCTGTTTTTCTCCAGCCCTCCACCTTACCAAACATGATATCCTTCTCCAATGACTGGTCCCTCCTGACAATATATCCGAAGTATGAGAGACAAAGTTTGGCCATCCTGGCCTCTAAGGAGTACTCTGGCTGCACTTCTTCCAACACAGATCTGTTGGTTCTTTTGGCAGCCCATGGTACTTTCAATATCCTCCTCCAACGAAACTCAAAAGCACCAATTCTTTTTTTTTTCTTAAATGTTTTATTGTGAATTATGTGACAATTTATGTGGGAAAACATTAGTTTTACATTCATTCTATCGTATATCATTTCATTGCCATGGTTACAATACCCACCATGCATCATCAACCAACCAAAGTGTATACACTACAAGCCTGCCCCCCAGTCGTCAGCACACAGCCCCTCTCCCTCTCTAGGTCTAAAGTCCCCAGTTGCTCCATCTGTCCACGTCATTGTCTCTGCTTCCATCTCTGGCATCACTGCCTCTCTGGGTAGGGTCCCGCTCTCTGCTCTTCTTCCTTGATGGTCCCAGGG
>NW_006408608.1:5042633-5043694 GCF_000296735.1 Chrysochloris asiatica
ACCACTGTGACAATCTATCTTGCTGGGGGACTTCCTCTTTTTTGCTGACTTCCCATTTTTCCAAGCATGATGTCTTTTTTCTGGAACTGGCCCCTCCTAATCACATGTCCAAAGTATAATAGACAAAGTCTGGCCATCCTCACTTCTAAGGGGTATTCTGGCTGTACCTCTTTCAAGAGAGATTCGCTTGTCTTGGTGTTTTCACTATTCTTCATCAACACCATAATTCAAATGCATCCATTCTTTTATGTTCGTGTGTGTCAAACCACAGCTGTGTTCCATAGGACTGTTCAATGGCTGATTTTTTCAGAAGTAGATCACTGGGCCTTTCTTCTGAGATGCCTCCAGGTGAACTCAAATCTCCAACCTTTTAGATGGTGGTGGTGCTGGTGGTGATGTGCCGTGGAGTCGGTTCTGACTCATAGTCACCTTGTATAGGGTTACCGAGGCTGTAAATCTTTACAGGAGCAGAAAGCCTCATCTTTCTCCCACGGAACCACTAGTAGTTTAGAACTAGCTGACCTTGAGGTTAGCAGCCCAACTTGTAACCACTACAGTACCAAAGCTCCTTAACCTTTCAGACAGGACCAAGCATATTAACTCTTTGCAACACCCAGGGAGTTTTATTAACACCAATAGAGTTCAGGAATTGCAACTCATAGCAAATGGAGACGAATTACATCAAATCATATCATAAATATGATTACCTTATTCCATAACTGTCAAATTACATCATTACATAACTGCCAGATTACATCATTACATAACTGCCAAGTTGCATCGTTACATTACTGCCAGGTTACATTGTTGCATAACTGTCAAATTACATCATTACATAACTGCCAGATTACATCATTACATAACTGCCAGGTTGCATCGTTACATTACTGCTAGGTTACATTGTTACATAACTGCCAGATTACATCATTATATAACTGCCAGATTACATCATTGCATAACTGCGCACCCACTGAGAATCACGGCCTAGCCAAGTTGCATATTTGGGGGATGGGGAGGAACACAGTTCAATCCATGGCAGTGGGGAGGTGTGGTATTATTGT
>NW_006408608.1:5047244-5050396 GCF_000296735.1 Chrysochloris asiatica
TCAATTTTTATTCCATCAATTCCTGGTGTCTTGTTCTTTGCCAATTCTTTCAATGCACTTTGGACTTCCTCCCTGAGTATCATTGGCTCTTGTTCATATGGTACCTCTTGAACAAGATACAATGACTCTGTGTATTCCTTCCATCTTCTCTTGGTGCATTCTGCATCATTCAATTATATATATATATACACACACACACAAACCACATTGAAAATATAGATTCGTTTAAATATCCAAAGGGCACATTTTGCAGGCACACTGCCTTTCTGAGTCCATGGGCCTATAGTCCTCTGCTGCTCTATCTCTCTACGACATCGCCTCTGCCACCATCTCTGTTGTTGCCACTATTCTGGCTAGGATCCCTTATTCCTGTCATGCTTTTCCTTCTTTATGGTTCTAGTGTCCTCTGTTCCTGAAATGACAGATTAACTGCTCTTCCCTTTTAGTTATACCACTTCTCCATTGACAATTATGGCAATTGCCTTTAGTCCTGATAACAATTACTCACAATTGAATCATAATATCCTATCCCCATCATCACCAGGCCCATAGAGACAAGCAGAAACTCATTCAGTGGGGTTGTGTGATGTTCTTGATGTCATCCTACAACTCTTTTTGTATCTACTGCATCAAATCTGTTCTTCAGATGATCTCTAAATTCAGGTGGGATATGTTAAAGGTCATATTTTGTCTCTTGTGGACTTGTTTTAACATTCTTCAGCTTCAGCTTCAGCTTGAACTTGCACATGAACAATTGATGGTCTGTCCCACAGTCTGCCCCTGGCCTTGTTTTAGCTGATGATATGGAGCTTTTCCACTGTCTCTTTCCACAGATGTAGTCAATTTGATTTCTGTGTATTCCACCTGGTGAGGTCCATATGTATAGTCATCTTTTATGTTGTTTAAAAAAGGTATCTGCAATGAAGAAGTCATTGGTTTTGCAAAATTCTATCATGTGATCTCCAGCACCATTTCTATCACCAAGGCCATGTTTTCCAAGTACTGATCCTTCCTCTTTGTTTCCAACCTTTGCATTCCAATTGTCAGTAATTATCAATACATCTTTATTGCATATTTGATCAATTTTAGACTGAAGAAGTTGGTAGAATTCTTCAATTTCATTATCACTGTCTTTAGTGGTAATGAATAATAGTGGTATTAACTGATCTTCCATGTAGGCATATGGATGGATATTATCTTATCACAGACAGTGTTATACTTCAGGATAGATCTTGAAATGTTCTTTTTGATGATGAAGGCGACACCATTCCTCCTCATTTGATTCCCAGCATATTAACCATGTTATTGTCAGATTCAAAATGGCCAACACCAGCCCATTTCAGCTCACTAATGCCTAGGATATCAATGTTTATACATTCTGTTTCATTTTTGACAACTTCCAATTTTCCTGGACTCATACTTCATACATTCCATGTTCCTATTATTCATGAAAGTTTACAGTTGTTTCTACTCATTTTGAGTTGTGCTTCATCCAAAAATGAAAGTCCTGAAAGCTTTACTCCACTCGTGTCATCATGGTCAACTCAACTTGGAGGAGGCAGCTTTTCCCCAGTCATATTTTGAGTGTCTTCTAGCTTGAGGGGTTCATTTATCATCACTCTATCTGACAATATTGTAGTACTCTTCATCGTGTTTCAATAGTCAATATTCTGGTGCTATCTACGAGTGTTCCGCTGCTATTCAAAAGGTTTCAGTGACTACCTATTCGGAAGTAGTCTGTCTCTCCTTCTTCCTAGTCTGGATGTTCGGCTGAAACCTGAAATCCATGGGTGGTATTTAAAGTACCGATGGCATTGCTTCCAGAATCACAGCAACACATACCTCACCACAGTACAACAAACTGACAGACCAGTAGTAAATAACATCAAGATAAATGAAGAAAAGATTGAAGTTATCAAAAACTTCATTTTGCTCATGGAAGCAGCAGTCAAGAAATCAAATGACTTATTGCATTAGACAAATCTGCTGCACAAGACCTCTTAAAGTGATCAAGAGCAAAGATGTCAGTTTGAGGACTAAGATGAGTCTGATCCAAGTCATGATATTTTCAATGGCTTCTTCGTATGCATGTGACAGTTGGACAAATGAATAAGGAAGACTGTGGAAGAATTGATGCATTTGAATTATGGTGTTGGAAGAGAATATTTAAAGTACCATGGACTATCAGAAGAACATACAAATCTGTATTGGAGGAAATACAGCCAGAATGCTCCTTAGAAGCCAGGATGGCTGGTCTTCATCTTTCATGCTTCAGACATGTTATCAGGAGGGATCAACCCCTGGAGGACATCATGCTTGGTAAAGTGGAGAATCAGCAAAAAAGAGGAAGACTCCCAATGAGATGGACTGGCACAGTGGCAGCAACAGTGGGCTCAAGAATGGCAACGATTGTGAGATTAGACAACTTCAGTGGATTGATAGAATTGATAGACACAGCACAGGACAGGGCAGTGTTTAGTTTTGTTAGGCATAAGGTCGCTTTGAGTTGGTACTGACTTGATAGTACTTAACAACAACAACAACAGCATCCTATTTGGAGTTCGTTTGACATCTTGAATGACTATCTTGTCTTTCATGATGTTAGGGAAGTTTTCTTTTAACAACTCTGAGATAATATTCTTTGTGGGTTTTTTTTTGTTTTTCTCTCTCTTTCTATTCTATAATTTCTGACATGTTAGTTATCCCTCTTGATGGTTTGCCACATAAATTTTTCTTTAGATATTTTTGTTTTTGTTGTTCTCATTTTGATTCTTCCTCTGGTAGATAAATATGAGAGATTTTTCTTCAAGCTCAGCCTTGCATTGATTCAATCCTACTTCTTTGCCCTTTCAGTGTATTGTCGATTTCTGAAGTCTTAGTGTTAATCTTCTGATTTTCTAATTGCTGATTTTGTACGGGTCTCATTTTGTCATTTTGTTTCCTGAATCTTTCTATATTTTGCCTTTGCTTTCCTTGATTTCACCTACAGTTATCTCCATCATCCTATCAATCCACTGAAGTTATCCAAATTTGTTGTTGTTGTTGTTGTCAGGTGCCATCGAGTCGGAACCGACTCATAGCGACCCCATGCACAGCAGAACGAAATAATGCTCGATCCTGGGCCAACCTCACCACCGCTGCCACCCCCGAGT
>NW_006408608.1:5050825-5071388 GCF_000296735.1 Chrysochloris asiatica
TCTTGACTGCTACTTCCACGAGTGTTGATAGTTGATCCAAGAAGAATGAAGTCCTTGACAACTTCAATCCTTTCTCCATTGATAAGAATGTTGTTATCCAAATAGCATTCTTTTAAATTCTCTATCAGTAGTTCCAATATAATTTCTGGTGTTATATTTTCTGACTCTGTATTTTGGTCACTTGTTGGAGGCACTCTGTCTTATATCTTGTCTGTTTTCTCCAAGACATCATTATATTTAGTTGATGATTGCATATGGGTGTGTACCACCTGTCTCCTGGTGGGAATGGTAGAGACTGGAAGTGTGAATGCAGTTCTCTGTTCACCATCTGTATAGCATAACTCAGGGCAGATTCACATTCCTCTGGAAGCAGGGACACTGTGCTTGGTGTCACACCTCAGGCAGAGCAAAGGCAGCATAGCAGGGGTACCACTAGCGGCTGGGCTGGTGAACACAGGGACTGGTCACTCTGCCAGCTACCAGAAGAGCACAGGAGCAAGGGAGAACTGCATCCCCTTGCTGCCAATCTCCAGCTGTGCTGTCCTATGCCTGCAGGCCACTGTATACACAGCCATTGGCAAAAGCTCAGGATGGCTGCGTGTCCCACAGTAGCCTACAGCCTGCCTGGTTTTCTTCTCTCACTGCTTTTTTCCCCTTCCTCTTCCAGCTGGCACTCATTCTACCTTTCCATCCTATCCTCTGGTGGTGACAGTTCCAGGACCACCATCTGTATCTGTTTCACTCAGTCGTCCATGTCTTTGTTGCCTACTCTGCCATCTTGTCCCGGAATCCTAATCTCTTTCTCTTGAAAATGTGCTGGACCTAGTGATTTGATTCTAACCAATACAACACAGCATAAACAACAGAGAGTCACTTTCAATATTGTGTTAAAAATGACTGACTTCTGTCTTGTTCATCTTCCTTTGTTCTCTCTTTTGCTTGCTCTGAGGGAAGCCAGCTGCCATGTTATGAGCTAGCTGCCCAATGAAGAGGCCCATTTGGCAAGGAACTGAGGGAGGCTTGCAGCCTACAGTCAGAGAGGAATTGAGGTCCTCAGTCCAACAGCCCCTGAAAATCTGCATCCAGCCAACAACCACATGAATGAGCTTGGAAGTGGCTCCTCAAGTTGAGCTTTCCATTGACACCACAGTCTCAGTCTGCAAGAGATCCTGAGCCAGAGGGCCCAGACACACCACACTCAGATTCCTGACCTTCAGAAATTGTGAACTAAGCAATGTCTGTTAACTTAGGCTGCTACATTTAGGGGTAATTTGTTGTTCTATCCATAGGACTGGTCACTCTTCCAGCTACCAGGAGAGCACAGGAGCAAGGCAGAACTTGCTAAGCTTCGTCTCTCCTACTTTGGACATATTGTCCGGAGGAAACAATCGTTGGAGAAGGATGTCATGCTGGGTAGGGTGGAGGGTCAGAGAAAAAGAAGAAGACCCCCAACGAGATGGATCAGCCAGGTGGCATCATTGATGGACTCAAGTGTGGCAGCAGTAGTGAGGTTGGCCCAGGATCGGACATTGTTTCGTTCTGCTGTGCATGGGGTCGCTATGAGTCGGTTCCGACTCGATGGCACCTGACAACAACAACAACAACAATCCATAGGTTTTAACCTTTAGAAGCAAGGATGGTGAGACTTTCCATCTTGCTTACTTTTAATAATGTCATTGGGAAAGAAAAAGGCATTATGTTTAGTGGTGGTGGTGTACTGTGAAGTCAGTTCTGACTCTTAGTGACCCCATAGAGGGTTTCCGAGGCTGTAGATCTGTATAGGACCAGAAAGCCTCAACTTTCTCCCACCGAGCAACTGGTAGATTTGAACTGCTCTCCTTGCGGTTAGTAACCCAATTTGTAATCCAGTCTGCTATTAGAGCTCCTGGTATGTTTGGTAAAGTAATGTGAAGCTGAGGAAAACCTTGATGAGATGACTTGGCACATTGATAGTTACTACAATGGGCTCAAACATAAGATTGTTCTTGACAAAGGTGAAGCTGTGGGACTAGGTAACATTTCACTGTTACACATAAAGACTAGAAGGGAATTAACAACAGTAACAATTTGTTATGCAGTTTTAGTAACAAATACACTCTCCCTAACTAGCCAACCCCCAACACTTTCCACTTATTTTTTTCCTGGCAGCACTCTGCCACTGGATGGAACCTCCACCGAGGGTCAGTGCTGCTCATATCAGCATCCTCAAAGCCTAGCATACTTAGCCAGAAATTCTTTGTAGAATAAATGAATAGGTTAAGGAATGCAGAACAACCACAGCTCAGAAACACAGCCAGAAGTCGGGGGTCAGGAGGGGAAGGGCCAGCTCACCCCATCACAGCTTCCCCAGGGGTCACCACCCCTGTAAGAGGGGACTAGGGCTCTGCTCTCCTATTTCTTCAGAACAATGTTGCCCCTACTCCAGGGCCTTGGTCTGAGGCTGGCAGGGCCCAGAATTTGGGCTCTCATGGCCTCCGTGTGAGAACACGTCTCAGCTTCACGTTCCTGCCCCAGTTAATATGATCCGATTCTCCTATGCCCTGTAAACCTCAGGCCTGCTTCTCTTTCTTTGGCATGAAGATTTGTTAAATGCCTCAGTTAGAGTCATCTAATTTTTATACCCGTCAGACTTTTTACAAAAATAATTTCATAGATAAGGAAAGAATTCCATTCCAGCCCATGTGATCCAATTTTTGTTTGGAAAATGGTCCCTGTGCCCATAAAAAGGAAAGGACTGCTGAGTCCAGGCCTCTCCCAACCCTGTTCCTGCAGAGAACCAGAGGCCTGAGAACCTTCCAGAAAAAACACCAGGTCCCTATTGGAACCTGGTGCCCACTCTGGATCTGGAAAGGGGCTGGCCCTGTGCCCACTTAACTGAGCCATTTCCTCCCTGAATGAGGCAAACTTCCTGCCCAGAGGGAATGTGTACACTCTGGGGCAGGGGTGGGGGCATTGAGGGGAGAGGAGAAGGGGGGACTGAGTCTTGTATTGGGGAGGGGGCAACTATAGGAATTTCCTCTCCACCTCAGCTACCACATTCTGGGCTGAAGGCCCATCCTGGTGGTTGGACAGGAGCAAGGGTTACAGACTGGGCTCAGGTTGACCAGAGGGTAGCCATTCTTGGAGGGATAAGCTGAAGCTGTACATCCTGAACCTCAGGTCCGGCAGGTGGGAAGTGGAATCTCCGAGGTCAGCCGTGCAGTGACCTCCAAATCCCTTCTCTAGGTCACTCTCCTCCAGACAAATTTCAGTTGAGCTTCCAGACTAAGACAGCCTGGGAAGAAGGAGAAGCTAACTACTTTTGAATGTTTAGCCACCGAAAACATTATGAATAGCAACAGAACACTATCAGATAAAGTGCTGAAAGATGAAAACATTATAAATTGCCACAGATATTGTTATATGTAGTAGTTCTGGAAGATGAGCCCCTCGGATTGGAAGGCACTCCAAATATGACTGGGGAAGAGCTGCCTCCTCAAAGTAGAGTTGACCGTGATGACGCGAACGGAGTAAAGCTTTTGGGACCTTCACTGGCTGATGGGGCACAACTCAAAATAAGGAGAAACAGCTGGAAACATCCATTAATAATCGGAAAATGGAATTATGAATCTAGGAAAATTAGAAGTTTTCAAAAATGAAATGAACACATAAAGTTCAATATCTAAGCATTGGTGGTGGTTATGTGCCATGGAGTCAGTTCCAACTCATGGTGACCTTGTACAGGGTTTCTGAGACTGCAAATCTTTATGGGAGCAGAAAGTCTCATCTTTCTCCTGTGGAACAGCTGGTAATTTTGAACCGCTGATCGTGTGGTTCGCAGCCCGATTCGTATCCACTACGCTACCAGAGCTCCTTATCTAAGCATTAGTGAGCTGAAATGGACAGGGAGTACTATGCTGGGAGTAACAAATTCACAAGGAATGGTACAGCATTCATCACACCAAAACTTAGAGTACAGGGACACTGAATGGTTTAGAATCAGGAAAGGTGTATTCCAGGGTTGTATTCTTTCACCATACTTATTCAATTTGTATGCTGAGCAAATAATTGAATCACTGGATTATATGAAGAGCATGGTACCAGGGTTGGGGGAAGACTCATGAACAACCTGCAATATGTAGACAACACACCCTTGCTTGCTGAAAGTGAAGAGGACTTAAAGTACTTACAGATGAAGATCAAAGACCACAGCATTCATTATGGATTGCACCTCAATGTAAAGAAAATAAAAATCCTTACCACTGGACCAATAAATAACGTCATAATAAATGTAGAAAAGCTTGACATTATCAACGACTTCATTTTACTTGGATCCACTATCAACAGTCATGGAAATAGCAGCCAAGAAATCAAACGACGTAGTGCTCTAGGCAAGTCTGCTACACAAAACCTCTTTACAGTAAAGTGTTCGAGAGCAAAGACATCAGTTTGAGGAGTAAGGTGCGCCTGCCCCACGCCATGGTATTTTCTATAGCTTCATAGTCATGTGAAAGTTGGACAGTGAATAAGGAATACCGGAGCAGAACTGATGCATTTGAGTTACGGTGTTGGAAAAGAATAAAGTACCATGGACTGCTAGAAGAATGAACAGTTCTGTGTACAACGAGAATGCTCCTTGGAGACAAGGATGGTGAGACTTCATCTCTCATACTTTGGACATATTATCAGGAAGGACCAATCCCTGGAGGAGGACATTATGCTTGGTAAAGTGGAGAGTCAGTGAAAAAGAGGAAGATGCCCCCATGAGATGGCTTGGCACAGTGGCAGCAGCAATGGGTTTAAGTGTAGCAACAATTGTAAGGATGGCACAGGACTGGGCAGTGTTTTGTTCTGTTGTGCACAGGGTTGCTATTAGTTAAAGTCAATTTAATGGCACCTAACAGCAACAACAAGAGAATTAAACATCGTGCTAATAAGGCAAATGAGGTGCATGAAACTCTGTGGGAGGTAGGATCATGCAAACAAGGGGATTGGCCAGTTAGTTTGCCATTCTGCTAGGCTGAAAAAAGAGCCAATCGCAGAGCACGGAAGATCACTAATTGAGAAATTAGGAATGGAGCGTGTGTTTTGGACCCTGAGTTCCTGTGCTGAGCACCAATTAGACCCAGGAGATCGAGAGTGAGCTGTGTTAGACTGTGAGAAGCACTGATGGATAGATGGGCTGCAGAACCAGGAGACAGGAGTGAAATGGCTCACTGGGCTTCCTGGCTCACAGAGCAAGGCAGCTAGAGTGGGCGTGCCGACCCCTGGATCGAGAGAATGAGCACTTCTGGTCTGAGGCTTACTAGCTGAATGGAGTGCCCCCAGGAACTTGCTGGAAGAGCTAAAGCACTTTGGGTGGTGCTAAGTGAAGGATCCCTGGTAGCGTAGTGGTTACAAATTGGGCTACTAACCTCAAGGTCAGCAGTTCAAAACTACCAGCCGTTCCGCAGGAGAAAGATGAAGATTTCTGCTCCTGTAAAGATTTACAGCCTTGGAAACCCTGTACAGGGTCGCTATGAGTCGGAACTGACTTCACGGTACTTAACAACAACAACATAGGATAAATGAAGGACCTCAAGGTTGGTTTGAACCACAAAGTCAGTGGTTTAAACTCACCAGCCGCTCTTTGGAAACCCACACTGGGTCGCTAAGAGTTGGAACTGATTTGACAGCACTTACCAACAACTTCCCTTATAAACCCCCTAATTGTGAGTATGACACAGAGAAGTCAAAAGTGCTGTGGGAGGGATGGTTGGTGTCCGAACTGGCAAAAAAGTTGGGGAGCAGAGGCATGTCTGACCTCCACCTCATAGGAATCAGCCTTAGGTTGATGCTACAGATGGTGATTCTCTCTTCCCTTGTGAGGTGAGCGGCCGGAGGCCTCTACCATGCCATTTTTATGAGTTGTAAGACATGTTATGAGTACAATGCCCCTAAACCATACGTGCAAAGAATGTTGAAAGGATAAATGTCTTGTTACATATACAGATTTACCACACACACTCACACACACATAAAATAGAAGTGCTCAGCACATTGTAAACACTAGGTATGTGGTAGCTGCTAGGCTTATGACAGGCTCAGAGAGGTGCAGTGGCTTGCCTAAGGTCACACAGCAGGTAGGTACAGGTGGTGGAGGGCTTGTCCATACCCCCTCTATGGACTCCCTGAGCTGGGTCCTGCAGGGGTCAGAAGCCTGGTCAATCCTTCGCTCCCTTCAGCTGTTTCCAACCTTGGATGGCACAGGGCACAGGGGTCTCCACCTAAGGCTTGGCTGCTATACCACATGTCCACGCACCACCCCACCCCATCCACACTTCCTCAGCCACTGGCTCCTGTCCTCCCTTCAGCCCTGAACTCCTTTTCTCTGTTTGCCTTGAGGTGGCTATTCAGGAGCTTCTCCAGCCAGGAGAGCTGTGTGGCCTCAGAAAAGCCTCTTACCATCTCTGTGTGTTTGTAGTTCTAAGTCACAAGTTGATAAAAATCATCATCTTTATTGTTTGTGGAGGGGGCAGATGAGGCCAGTAAAAGTGGAGCCATTCTGAGGAGGCAGTTCTCCTGGACTCACCCCCAGGAATGCAGGCCTGTGGGGTTGTAACCACTGCCCACCCTGAGAGAAAGGGATCAATCCAAGCAGTTCCCAGATGTCCCCACCCTCTGAAGGACCCCAGCCCCAAATCCTTTTTGTCTCTCAAGGACCCACAGTGCCCACCCCAAGGTCTGGTGGGGTCCAGCCCTACACCTCTGCTTCCAGGCAGTGTCCTGAGGCCAAGACTTCACAGGTCAGCCCGCTTGTGCCTCAGACAGACTCCAAGTCCTCCCTGAGGCTGGTCAAGAGGCTGAACTCTGGGGCTGGGCAGCTGCCGGAGGCGGTGGGGATTGGCTTGGTGCTGACACAGAAGGACTCTGGGAAGGAAAATCCTGAGAAGATGAGGAGGAAAGAGTGAGGATATCACCCCGTCCATGTGGGGGATGCCTCAGGCCTCTGTTGAGGCTGAAGGGCACAGCATGGAGTGGGCTGGTCCTTTCCTAGTGACCCAGAGAACAACCCAGGTCTGGCTATAGAGCGTTTGCCCCAGCTCCCCTCGAACTGGGGGCACACGGGATAGGTACCTACCTGCATCTGACAAAGGTGGAGCAGGGTGCGGGTGTTTGTCAGGCACCAGAGCTCCCCCAGCAGGGAGACGAGGATGCCCAGGAGGTCTAGCCAGCGACCCACGGTCAGCAGCAGCACAAAGAGGCCGCCCATGCGCACCAGCACCGTCTGCATCTGGCTCTGCATGCCAGGGTGCTGCCGTTGTTCCTCTGGTGACAAGAGTGGGGCACCGTCACTGCCCATCTGCCCAGCCACCCTCCCCATCCTGATGCTCTACCTTGAGGTCCAGCTGGGCTGGAGCCCTGGACCTTCCAGTGTCCCACCCACCTGCTCTGGCAACCCCTGTACTTCCTCTCCAGGCACCTACTGGGCACCAGATACTTCTGCTCCTCCCAACTCTGCTCAGCCCACAAGTCTTCCTGCTCATCCCTTCCTCCTGCATCCCACTGCCTTGGAACTGCAGGGGCATCCTGCACCCCCATGCCTGACCTCTCAGAAAGTCCAGCAACTCTTTTTACAGACTACATCCCCTCACCCCCGGCAGACCTCACCCCTCAGACTGCCCCAGCCTGGTCTACGCCACCTTCACCTCTTCCCCAGGACAACCAAGGCCTCACAGGGAGGGCTCCTTGCGTCAATTACTGCAGCAACCAAAATGACCTTCTGGAAACATCAACTAGATGGACTATTCCTCTGCTTATTAAGCCTCCCAGGGCTCCCTACTGCATCTGGAGGAATCTGTGAACACCATAGTTTGCCTTAGGTGGTCTTATCTACTTTAAATTGAGTTTGAACATGTGCTCCAAACTCACCTTATCTCTGACTCGCTTTCCCTTGACAACCACCCTCCAGCCATCTTGACTTTCTTCCATTTATGGTATGCCAAGCTCATTCCCACCTCAGTGCCTTTGCACCTGCTGTTCCTTGTGCCAGGACTGCTCTTCCTCATCCTGCTGCTTCCATTCCCACCACCACCACCCTGCAGCCAGGGGGCTCTTTCTAGGGCCCATATCTTACCTGTTACTCTCCTGCTTAACACTGCAGTGGTCAGCCTGGATGATGAGGCACCTAGACTAGGTTCTTAAGCACCTCACCAGTCTCACCCCTTCCCATGGCTCTTGGGGTGACAGTCATACTCAATGTTTTTCAGCTGTTTGATGCCACCATGTTTTCTCACCTCTGGACTTGGGAACATGCAGTTCCCTTAGCTCCAAATTCCCCTTTCCCCCTTCCTCCTCCCTAGGGAGCTCCTATGTATCCTTCAAAGCCCAATTCAAACAGCATGTCCTCTGACTCCAGCTGCACACCCTTCTCAGAACTATCCTGTGTTGCCTTTGCCATTAGACCGGACACTCTGGGATGGTGGGCACTGGCAGGTCCTCACCCTGCATGTAGATGACCAGCAGTGTGTAGCAGATGGTGAGCGGCGTCCAGAAGCGCACAGCCTCCGAGGTGGTCAAGCAGTCCCTGTTGATGAGGGCCACGGCCGCCAGGTCCCCCACGGTGAAGGCTACGGCCAGGGCCCGGCCCAGCAGTCTGGGGAGGTCGTCGGCGCCAGCCAGCAGGCCCAGGCATACCCCACAGTAGTGCTGGCTACTATGCAGCTCATAGAGGCGGTAGACATGGCGGCGGAGGCGGCGGGCCCCTGTGCCAAGCAGTGCGGCCAGCCCAAGGGCCAGCAGCAGGTTCTGTGTCCGGTGAGGGGCGCCCTCCTGCAGAAAGCTCAGGCCACAGGTCAGCCCACAGCCCAGCGAGTACTGGCCCAGCAGGTAGAGCTGCAGCCTCTCCGTGACGTGAGAGCCCTGGGTGGGGAGGAGGCAGATGAGGGCCTCTAGTGGTGGGCCCAGGGCAGGACCAGGAAACTGTCAGGTTACAATACTCCACTCTGTGGGAGATGAGTCTTGTTTGCAAAGAACACTGGTAGCTATGGGAACAGTTCTCACCACTGCAGGATAAGCACTGGACCAAGAAGTTGGTATGAACTTCAAGGTCGTTAGATCAAACTCACCAGCAGCTCCTCAGAAACCCTATACAGGGTCACTATGAGTCAAAACTGGCTGACAGCATTTAACAACAACAGCTTTAATCCTATGACTTAGAACTTGTCTGCTTGATGGAGCGGTGATTCAGCAAGGCCTGGTCAAGCCTGCCCCCTGCTGGTTGTTGACCACAGACAACCCACTCACCCTCTTTTTCTGGGTTTCCCCTATGTGAGATGGGATCATAGCAAACCCTTCCCCCTTTGGTTACAAGGATTAAGTTGCGGTGATGCACTCAAAGTATTTAACATCCCCCAAAGCTAAAGCAAGGAGCTCTGGCTGCTAATCTCACGGTCAGCAGTTTGAAACTACCAGCTGTTCCGCAGGAGAAAGATGAGGTTTTCTGCTCCCATAAAGAATTACAGTTTTGGAAACCCTGTACAGGGTCACTATGAGTCGGAACCGACTCCACGGCACATAACAACAACAACAAAGCTAAAGCACATCGCTGTCTCATAGATTGGAATTCACAGTGACCCTGCGAGCAGAGTAGAAATGCTCCCTAGTTTCCAAGGCTGTCATCTTTACAGAAGCTGGTAACAACCACTGACCTTCCTGTTAGATGACCACTTAGCCATGGTGTTACCAGAGCTCTCTGTACTAAGAAGCATGGTGGTGGTGGTTATGTGCCGTGGAGTCAGTTCCGACTCATAGAGACCCTGTATAGGGTTTGGTGGTGGTGGTTATGTGCTGTGGAGTGGGTTCTGATTCATAGAGACCCGATTCGTAACCATTACACTATGAAGCATAGTGTGGGACACTTGGGTGTGGTGCTATGGGATAAAGCACGGGACTGCAAAGCCATTTGAACTGCAAGATCGGGTGGTTCAAACTCACCAGCTGCTCCTTATAAACCCTATAAAGGCATTCTATGGGTCAGGATCAACTCGAGGGCACTTAACAACAGTCATTGTTACTTTCTTGGGACTGGGGTTGTATCTATTCAGAGTGGAGACTTGGCTTTGATAATCAAAAACTCAGCAGATGGTCTGCAGCTTCTATTCACAGTCTTACAGAAAAGGGGGTGGTGGGAAGACTGGGGACCCTGCAATTATGCCTAGCCTTCTATGTTCCAGGAATGAGAATCAGAGCTTTAAACCAGTGCATTCTGGTGTGACAGCCCCCTGCTGAAAATCTGCATTTTGATCCCAAGTATTCTGTTATCAGAATCTATATTTTAACAAGATCCCTAGTTCTGGCTGATCTATAAGATCTATAAGAATCACCTGGGATCTTATCAAAACGTTAAAAAGTAGGTTTGAGAGGCAATTTCTCAGCAGGGGTTCAAGCCCAGGAGTGGCTGCTCCCGCCTTCTTTGTGTGTGTGTATGGTCTCACCTTGCTCGTGGACAGCAGGGTGGAGACCGCCCGGAGGGAGAATTCGAGCACCACAAGGGCGGCCACCCGGACCCCCACGATGGTCAGGATCAAGGCCAGCCCCGCCAGATGCACTGTCTCCAGGGAGGCCCATTGCGCCTGCAGCAGATTCTTTTCTGGCTGCCGTTGATTGGGGTCCCTGTGGAGGCAGAGTGGATGCATAGATGGGTCCTGGAGGGGTCCCAGTGCTCTGAGCTACACTCCCTGGGGAGGAGAGGTGGTCTCGTCCCCACAGTCCTCCCCTCAGGGGCTTGGCAGCCGGCTGGAGTGGGCAAGGAGGTGGACACTCACTTGCTGCAGCTTATGAAGAAATAGACTTTCAGGAGGCTGCTCAGGATGGACACTCCGCAGGCTCCGACAAGGCCTGGGGTGGGGGCGGGGGGAGACAGGAGGGTGGGAGTCAGAGAGGGGGCAGCCAGGGAGGTGGGAGAACCATGTGGGTGGGGGCTCACCTGTGAGACCGGGGCCGGGAGGGGCGGGGCTGGGAGTAGGTACTCACCTTGTAGGAGTGCATCCAGGAGGCTGGAGCCCCAGTCGAGGGAAGGGAGGCCCGGGAACCAGGAGGGGAGGGCCAGCAGTGAGAACATGGCGTCCGCCCGGGATCGGGGCCCCCCGCCTCCGGCCAGGCCTGTACTGGGACAGACCGACGTCACCGTCACCAGGGCAAAGGTGTCAGGGAGGGGAGGGGCTGGAAGGGTCAAAGGCCCCTCTGGAGGACACCCAGGGGAGGAGCAGGGAAGCGAGGAGGGGCCTTCACCCTTCCGGGACAGGCACTAGGGGCGAAGGGAGCCAGCTCTTGCCCAGGCGCTCCTATGTAGGCAGTGCAACGGGCCGCAGTGGGCAGGTGAGGCTCTTCCCTGGGACTGGTGTCTTGTGAAAGTCTGGCACCCACTTCTCACCCTCCTCTAGGGCTAGAGCGCCACAGCGCCTTTCCTAAGGTCCCAGGCCTCCCCTTAGGTCTGGATTCTGCTCTACCTTAGCCCAAGGTCTGGAAGAGGGATTCTATCATTTCCCAAGCCTGAGCTCTGGGGGTCTACCTCCCACAACCTTAAGTCTGGGGGTCTGTTCCTTACAACCTGAAGTCGGGCAATCTGTCCCCTACAGCCTGAAGTCTGGGGTCAAACAACCTGAAGATAGACTCTGTTCTGTCAGCTGAGTTTGGGAGTCTAGGCTCCATAGTCTATCCTTCGGAGTCTGGGGTGTGGCTCTACCCTTTCACTGAGGGTCTGGGGTGGCTCCTCTCATAGCAGGGGGCTGAATTCAGTCTTCTAAGTCCAGTTCTGCACCCTCCCCTCTCTTCTGCCTTGGGGCTGAAGACTTGACGGTCCTCCTTGTGCCCACTAGGTGGCAGACCTCACATAGGTCAGATGGAGTGGCACTGGGCACCCTGAATTCCTTACTCAGACAGAAAAAGAGCTGGGGGTGGGGGAGAGACTGAAACTACCGACAGAGGGGAGTCTTAAGAGTAAACAAAATAGAAAACTTTATTGGTTTGGAGTGTGTGGTGACGGGCAGGTAAGCAGGTGCTCCCGGGCACAGCGCTTGTCAGACATGGGCTGTGGTAGGGAAGGTGGTCAGTCAGTGCAGTGTCTTCAAAGACGTCTGTCGGGGAGTGTTGATGGAGTTCTGGCAAGGGGCCCAGGATGAGAACACCTAGCTACTTCCCTTCTGTAGGTCTCAGTTTCATCATCTGAACAATGGGCATCACAAGAGCTCCCTTTCAGAATTGTCCAGATATATCCAAATTCCTACATGGTGCTGGCCATCTGGGAGACACTCAATAAAAGCCCCAGATGAGATGCCCCAGCTTCACAGTGCACCCCAAGATCTCCCCCTGTGTACAGTGATTCCTCAGTCTTGGCACATTGGTGCCCATATTAAGGGCACAGGTCTGGGGTCAGAACTGAGTTCCAGTCCTGGCTCTGCCATTTCAAAGCTGTGTGACTTTGGTTAAAGCCACTTAACCTCTCTGAGCCTCGACTTCCTCGTCAGTAAGAGAGGGTTTCACCTGTCTCAGATGGTTTGGGATGAGGAGTAGCACATTAGTTAAGGAGCCCTGCTGGCATAAGAGCTAAGTGTTCAGCTGCTAACCAAAGGGTTGGCAGTGGTTCGAACCCACCAGCTGCTCCATGGGAGAAAGAAAATGGCAGTCTGTTTTCATAAAGAATACGTATAGGGCAGTTCTCCTCTATCCTATAGGGTCGTTCTGAACCAGAATTGACTCAAAGACAATGGATTTTCATAGTGTTTGGAAGTCTCTGGGCAGTTCAAATGGTTAATGAGCTGGCTGACAACTGAAAAGTTGGAGGTTCAAATCCACCCAAGGGACACTCAGAAGAAAGGCCTGGTGATTTACAGAACAACCAGCCATTGAAAACCATGTGAAGCACAGTTCTAGGATGACACACATGGGGTTACCAGGAGTTGGAGTTAACTTGATGCCAACTGGTTTGTCTTGTTTTTCTTTTCATGCTGTTTGAAAACTAATAATCTAGTTGATGCAGGTCAATCGCTCTGCTTAATTTGTGTGCCCATGGCCCTGAGTCATTATTATAACAATGAGTAAGGCTCTGGGAGGAGAACCAAGTGGGCAATGATTCAAGGCAGATGCTCTGGTCCTGGCTGGGCTATGAGGTGGAGCCGGACCACAACTGCCTATACTCAGCAGAAGCTGGTGACCCTCTGTGGGAGGGCCAGCCCCTGCTGTGTGGGTTGTCACTCTGGATGAGTCCCTAGCTGTGTTAGGCAGGACTGGGGTGGGAGATGCCTAGGTACCCTGCTGCTGGGCCCCTCCAGCCAGTTTCCGGAGCTCATCCCAGAAGAGCATGCTGAGGATGGTATGGGGACCCAGCCGCAAGTAGGAGGGGCCTAGACCCTTGTACAGCGCCAGGGGGCCCTCTTGTCGCCAGATCTTCACAAGGCAGTCGGCAAGGCCCCCATACAGCTGCCCCTGGGGAAGGATAAGGGTAAGCATCACTACAAGGGCTGTGGGGTCCCTGGCTGGCACACCAGGGCTGGCACAGCCCTCTTGTACTGATCAGAAGGCGGCAGCTCCCCACCCAGGCTGGGCGAATTACAAAAACCTAGATAAGGGGCCCTTCCTGTAGGCAGCCTCAGCCCCATGCCACTGCCCAACATGACCAGTAGCATTCTGGTAGGTTTCACCACTAACACACCTGTATTGGGCACAGTCGGCACCACTGTGAAACAGGGCCCATGTGTACCTGGGCTGAGGCCGGCAGTGCCACAGGAAGGCTGTGGAGTCAGGCTTGGCTTTCCATTCTGGCTCTTCCACCTATCAGCTTGGTGACCCCAGCCAAGTCTTTGGATTTCTGAGTCTCAGTTTGCTCATCAGGAAAATGGGGATTGTTCGAAGAATGGAAGAAGATCCAAATGTAAAAGGGATGAGGGGCATGGGACACAGCTGCTCAGCAAACAAGCTGAACTAAGGGGCTACAATATGCTGTGCATGTGTGTGTGTTGTGCGCTCACGCAAACGTCCTCTCAGCTCCCACATCCTCCACACCCCATTTCCGGCTCACCCTGCCAGCTCCATCCACAGGCTGGTTGTACAGTCTGGTGCTGACCACGTCAAAGGGTGTCATGACTGCAACCACGGCAACACTGCTGATCATGCCCCCAGTCAGGGCCACCAGCCAGCTGTCCTCCGGGAGCCACTGTGGGGACAGCATGGGCTGCTGACCCCAGCAATTGCTCTTCTCCAACCACGTGGCGGCCTTCCCAACTCCCAGGGTGACCACCACAATATCAGGATTCCCTGCTGATCCCCACTCCGGCCATGCTCAACAGCTGAGGTTGGGATCCCAAGGGCAGAGGCGGGGCACATATGTCATCATCCCCATCAAATGTCCTGTGTGTGTGTGGGGGGGAGGGACATATGCGATGTCTGGAATGAGGGTCCAGACAGATGTGGAGAAAGGAGGCAGGTCTCCCCGATTCCCGTGTGTCTATGTGGGTGACACAGGTATCCCTGTACCCTCACCTGTTGCTCCTGCACCCAGGCCTTGGCAGAGGCAAAGGTGGCCAGCTGAGCAGCAGAGCCCACCATGACTCGGGGCACGGCCCCACCCACGCCCCGCCACAGTCCTGCCAGGCCCTGCTGCTGCCAGATGGTCTCCAAGGCACCCAGGACACTCTGTGGGGAGAGGACATGGGTCACTAGACAGCCCTGCCCAACCTGGGAACCCATCCAGCCAACCCAACTCAGCCCAGAGGGCTCTGGGGAGTGGCGGGTCTCACCTGGTGATGATGCTGGTGCCCCACGGCCATGGTGGCCACCGTCTGGGCCTGTAGCTGCGTCTTGATCTGTGGGAGCAGCAGGGACAGAGAAGTTTGGGGATGGGACCTTGGGAGAGCTGTGTGTGGTGAGGGCAGTCCTGCTGGAGCGCTCCCAACTCAGGCTGTGGTGGTCTCACACCTGAGTTCAGGGATGGGCGGGACAGAGTTGGGGGTGCGGGTCTGGATGCAGCCTGGATGTACACATCCTTGTGACCTAAGCATGTCACCTAACCTTGGTGTTTCCTTGCCCTGGAAAAGTGTTTGAAGATCACAGGAGATGACACCTGGCCAAGGGAAGCCTTCTCTAAGGGGCACAAGGCCTCCCAGAAAAAGTGCTAGGATCAGAGCCACCATACCTCCTGCCAGCCTCAGCCCTCTGCTTTGTCTCAAGGCCAATGGGGCAAGGACGGGGGAGGTAGCCTCAGGGCAAGACCAGGGTCGGATTCCAGGCTGGAGTGTTTCTGGGAGCAGCCACTCCCTATGAGCCCCACCTTGCCCAGGTCCACTGTGCTCAGTCCCTGGAGGCTGCAGGGGCCTAGGAGAGATGGGTCTCGGGGTGGTGGTGGATGAGACAAGACACTCACCAGGTAAGCAGGGCTCCCCACGAAGGCTCCAAGCGCCCCTGCTATGGCACCTGCGACAATGGTGCCCCCAGGCTGCTGGGCAAGGCCAGTCTGGCATGTCAGGCTGTAGCAGTAGAAGCGGACCCCGTTCATGAGGCCCTGGTACAGGAGGCCGGCGGCCAGCCCCTTCTGCAGGCCCCACAGCCCGTCTGCGCGGGCCACAGCGACCACAGCTGCCACGAAGCCGCGATAGGGCCGTGGGTAGGTGCCCCGGGCCTGCAGTTCTCCCTGCAGCTGCAGCCTCGTCTTCACCACCTCCAGAGGGTTGGTGAAGAAGCAGGCCAGGCAACAAGCCGAGGCGCCCAGCACCAGGTCCACAGCTGGGGGCACCGCCTCCATGGCCTCCGGGCTTGGGGCTGGCTGTGTTTGGGTCAGGGGCATAGGTTCCCGGCCCGGGTAGCGGCACTTAAGCGGTTTGCATCCCCGTAGGGCCGCAGGGCGGGGATTCGAGGGGGCCCGGGCCCATGTCAGGAGGGTCCCAGTGGAACAAGTCGGAGGTGCCTGGCGTTCTGGGTCTATCTCCGGAGTCCACCTGCTCTCGTCTGCGAACCAGCGCTCAGGACACGCCCCCGCCAGCAATGACCAATCCCAGAGGCCTCTGACTCCACACCTCCCTGCCGGGGCGGGGCCTGAGCCCTGGGATCTGGGGGAAAGGTCACCTGGGGCCTGAGAAACAGTGGGGGTGGAGAGAAGTCTACAGTCAGTTTGCGCCCCTTCTTCTGCCCTCCCTCGGGCCCTGGGGTGAAGTGAGGGGGGTAGAGGCTGGGGGTGGGCCCAGACCTGCCCCTGAGCAGAGCCCTGGGCACCAGCAGCTGCCCTGCCTGCATTCCATTAAATCGGTGTGTGACTTCCCCTTTCCAGCCAGTCTTCTAATTTAGCTCCCAGTGTCTGGGTCTACTGTCTGCAGAAGCAGAGGGAACAAGGGTTCGCTAGCCCAGAGAACCTGATTTTGAATCGCAAGCTCTGTGTGACCTTGGGCCAGTCCTTTCCTCTACATCTCAGTGTCCCTCACTTGTAAAATGATTTGTTTTTAACAGATGAGGTCTTGCTTCCTTCCATAGCTGGACAGCTCCTAGACATCACCCATGGTGTTGAACTGTTCCTTTTTCAGAGGCACAGGTATCAACCATGTTTTTTGTCTGCTTCTAACTGTGGTGGCTTGCTGAATTCAAACAGTGGCATTTGATACAAGTTCAATGTTGTTTCCTTCAAGAATCAACTTGTCTTTCTGGGCTTGAGATAGCAACACCTGGGCCTCATCCAAACCTTTAGGGTGTATTTTCCAGCCAAAAAGTTTGGGATCTCAACAAGAGACCTCCTCTCCTGAAGAAAGGTGTTGATGGGGAAACTCGCATACACAAATGTCATCTTGTAAAAGAAGCCAAGTATAACACCCTGGATCATGGGCTGTATGTGGCTACAGTTTATGTGACTTAAGAGCTAACTGTTAAGTGCCATCAAATCAGTTCTGTCTCATAATGACCCTGTATAGGGTTTCCAAAGAGGAGTTGGTGGGTTTGAACTGCTGACCTTGTGGTTAGCAGTCCAGTGCTGATTGTACAGCACCACACCAGGAGTCCAACTTTAGCCAGAGCCTTTCTATTCCCCACCATGTGTCAATGTGAAGCCTCTTCTTCCAAGGAGACTGAGTTCAACGTTGGTATGATGGGAAATCTCTCTGCAGGTCCTTCTGGGCCTCTTTCACAGTAACTGATGTTGACACTTTCTGGAATGTCCACAGACTGGTTGCTGAGGATGGTCTTCATTCTCACAGTACAGCCCACGTGGAGATACCGATAGCTGTTTCAGAAGGTTCTCGGGAGGATTAAAGATGTGTCGAGAGCCGACTGTGTGTCACCCAATAAAAAGGCCCTGATCTCTGCTGCCTCTGGCTCATATGTCCCTGCCTCCCAATAAGGGATCCAGAGGTGACCATGTGACTTTCATCACGCCCCCCAGGTCTGCCCCTTTCTTTGACAGACACCAGGAACGGGAGGAGGATCTACGGCTCCTGTTCCAGCTCTGTCCACACAGGGGCTGGTGGGGGTATCATTGCTGCCAGGCCTCCTTGAGCTACCCACGTCCAAACCACAACAGAGTTGGTCTGACCCTGTCAGACCCCTCCAACTCTACAGCCTCCATACCCACCCTCTTCCAGGGGCCCTGAGTGCCTGGCAGGTGTGGAGCCCTTGCTCATGGTAGCTTTGACTCTCACACCCACAAGGTCATACAGGGAGAGGGCTCAGTGCTCCCCCAGCCTGACCCAGCCCTCTAAGCAGCCCCCTGATGGGAGCAGTCAGGAAGAGAAACTGGGGGCAGCTTGAACTCCACAGAGTTTATACCAGGAGTGGAGGCCCCTCACTCACAACAGAGGCACAGGGGTCCAGCCTTGGCCTGCCCTCCCCTGGGATGAGTCCTGGGACCAGAACCTGAGTACCAATAAGCAAGGTAAACAAAAGCTTACTTGTAGTAAAAAAACATGTGAAACTGTTCTCTCCAGATGAATTAAGCAAGCACTTGCTTACCTTACTTACTGAGTAATCTGACACTACTTGGGATTGAAGGGGTAGGGCAGAAACCACGAGAGAAAGCAAAGGTCAAAGGTCAAGCTAAGAAACTTCCTGGAGGTCCCAGCTTCTCCATTCTAGGCACCCTGGGTCCCGGCCACGGTGATGTGGTTCTTTTGTACCCTGTACCCTGAGTACTGAGACAATCGGCGTATTTGTAAAAGAAATGAAGGGATCAACTTAGAACTAACAGAGAGAACCAAAGGGGCTGAAGACTCCCTTCACCCCCACCCTGGTCAAAAAGGGTCAGTGACGAGCCATGGCAATATAACATGTCTATTTTATTTAAAAAACAAAACCCAAACCACCTGACCCCCTTCTCCCAGAGGACCTGTGACAAAGCTCCCTGGAGGGTCCCTGCTCCAGCCAAGCAAGGAGAGCTGAGGTGTCAATGTGGCCACCACACTGCAGGCTGGGGACTCAGCTCACCTCCAAAGCCCCTTCTCCTTCCCCTTTGCTCCTGGCAAAGAAGGTGGCCTGGGTCCTGGGTCCTTAGCTGGATTGTGGGGCGAGGAGGGGTGGTGGACATGCAGGGCCTCCTGGTGGCCTGCCCAGGCCCTGGTCTCTGGAGCGGCAGGCAAGAGGAGCATGAGGCTGGCAATGATGGGAGTAGCCATATGTAGAGACTGGCGTCCCAGCTTCCCTGCACAGCCCGGCTAAGTGTTCAAAATCGAACAAGAGCAGCCGGCGCTAAGGGCCCCCAGGTGGGCCCCTGACCCACAGAGTGAAGGGGCTCCTGCCTCCCACCTTCTCCTTTTGCTTTCCTCTTACAGTATAGATTATTCTCCCTGTCCTCTGGAGGAGGTGCTGCCTACTGAAGGTGCTGGGCCCTGACGAGGGGGTGCCATCTGCAGAACCCACAGGGTTCTCCGAGCCCCGCCCTAGCTCTCTCCATTTGCTGCCTGCTGGGCAGGATCCCCGGGGTGTTGGGCACTCCAGAACCCCAATTCGGATCTCTGGGGGTGCAGAGACCCCACTTGGTGCCCTGCCACTGAAGGCAGAGTCAGCTTGCAGAACGATGTGCAAGCCTGGCCCCAGCGACGACAGTGCGCCTCCCGTCCTGCCCACCAATGCGGCCTCAGCACCAGGGGTCCCTGGAGGCTCTGCCGCGGCACAGGCTGTCACTCCGCTGCCAGGCGCTGTGGATGAGGCTCAGGGCATCCTCAAATTTCTTCTGGCTGGAGACTTCCTGGATGGCCTTGTGTGGCAGGTCCACCTGGGGGACGTGGACGGGGGGGCGGATCTGAGGGGCTGGGCCCTACAGAGCCATGGGTGTCTGGGCGTAGGGCTGCTCTGCTTTGACCATGGGGCCCCTACAGCAGGGTTTGCCTCTTCCAGGAACCTTCTGCAGGCTGTGGAATCCCCCAGCGCTTCTAGTGGGGCTGAAGCAGTCCGGCCTCTGCTGATGACTAGCGGCAGTTCCTTCAGGGGAGGGGGCTCTGCGTTCTCATCAGTTCTGTACCAAGAGGGCTTGCTCTCTACCTCTGGCAAGCACTGAGCTTCCTGGAGCAGGTTACACAGCTTTTTTTGTGTTCTGGGATTAGATGAATGCCCTCCTAGGCAAGTGCTCTGAGGGTGAGGGGTATCCTGTCAGTCTTGGGTTCCCACCATCTGGGCACACTGGGAGCACTTCCTTCAAGCTTTTGGATCGGAATGGAGGCGAGTTCCTGGTTTGTTTCTACCTTTAGTCTCAGACTCCTTGAGGACGCAGGGTTTGCCTCTTTGGTCCTCTAATCCTATACCAATCCCAGAGCTGTTGGCACACTGCTGTCTCCAGGGACCCAGAGGCAGGGCCAGATTCTGGGAACAGCTGGGGACCTCCTCCCACCCCCAGGGTCCTGGTACCTGGTAGATGGTCTTCCACGCAGCACCCAGTGCAGACAGGAAGCGGTCCAGTTCAGGAGGGCAGCTCAGGTAGATGATCCAGGGAGGGAGGAGCTGCTGGCTGTCCTGAGAGAACTCCTGGGGAGAGCCGGGCCCCTGTGAGCAAAGCCAGCTCCCTCTGTGGGGGCCTGCCACTCCACTGTCCCCTGTGAGCAGACCCAGCTCCCTCTGTGGGGACCTGCCACTCCACTGTCTCCTGTGAGCAGACCCAGCTCCCTCTGTGGGCACCTGCCACTCCACTGTCCCCTGTGAGCAAACCCAGCTCCCTCTGTGGGGGCCTGCCACTCCGCTGTCCCCTGTGAGCAGACCCAGCTCCCTCTGTGGGGGCCTGTCACTCCACTGTGCCCTCTGTGGGGGCCTGCCACTCCACTGTGCCCTATGAGCAGACCCAGCTCCCACTGTGGGGGCCTGCCACTCCACTGTCCCCTGTGAGCAGACCCAGCTCCCTCTGTGCGGACCTGCCACTCCACTGTCCCCTGTGAGCAGACCCAGCTCCCTCTGTGTGGACCTGCCACTCCACTGTCCCCTGTGAGCAGACCCAGCTCCCTCTGTGGGCACCTGCCACTCACTCCACTGTCCCCTGTGAGCAGACCCAGCTCCCTCTGTGAGGGCCTGCCACTCCACTGTGCCCTGTGAGCAGACCCAGCTCCCTCTGTGGGGGCCTGCCACTCCACTGTGCCCTGTGAGCAGACCCAGC
>NW_006408608.1:5071488-5125446 GCF_000296735.1 Chrysochloris asiatica
GGGCCTGCCACTCCACTGTCCCCTGTGAGCAGACCCAGCTCCCTCTGTGGGGGCCTGTCACTCCACTGTGCCCTGTGAGCAGACCCAGCTCCCTCTGTGGGGGCCTGCCACTCCACTGTGCCCTGTGAGCAGACCCAGCTCCCACTGTGGGCGCCTTCCACTCCACTGTCCCCTGTGAGCAGACCCAGCTCCCTCTGTGGAGGCCTGCCACTCCACTGTCCCCTCCCCAGCTCACCAGAACACAGTACTCTTTGCCTGGCTCAGAGGATGCAGCGCTGATGTCGGCCAGTCTGGCTATGCCCAGGGAGCGGAAGAAGCTGGTCTGGCAATCCTCGTGGCATGTGAAGAGGCAGTCATCGGTGACCACCAGGCAGCAGGGGATACAGGGGCTGGGCGCGACCCCCTGGGGGATGACCTGGGAGGGCGTCAGCAGAGGGTCAGGGGTGAGGCCGGTGGTCTATCTGGGGCCAATTTGAAAAGTCTCCCAGCCCTGCTAGAGGCCTCATGAGTTTAGGGGTGACGGTGGGGATGGGCCAGGTGGCAGGGAGACCTGAGCCCCAGGGTCAGTTTTGGCCCCAGAAGTCCCCTGTCTTGGCCCTCACTGGATGCCCCTGACTGGGTCTGGGGAAGCAGCCCCGGGATCCTGGCTGGGGCGGTGGGAAGTGGGGAGGAACTCACCCCCTTGGACACGGCCTGGCAGAGGTGCTGCATCCAGTCGGCCATCTCGGCCTCGCTGTCAGCGCTGAGCTCCAGGCAGGGCCGGTCAGTGAGGATGACCTGGAAGGCGTGGGGCCGATCCGTGGTGTTGGACCTCCTACAGCCACCGCACTGCTCCCCCCTGGGCCAGAGGAGGAGGGTGAGATGTGGGGCTAGGGGCAGGCTGGCATGGAGTGAAAGGCCTGAGATTGGCTCAAGGTGGGGAAACAGCAGGGATGCCCCTTCCCAAAGGCTGCCCAGACCCCTGGGCTCTCAGGAAAGGTTTAAAGATGCTCCAGAGCTCCACTCTGTATGCAGGACAAGGTATTTAAGCATGGCCATGCAAGAAGGTGCGGCCAGCTCTTAGCTCTAACCCTTGAGGCACGTACTCGTTCAGGGTCCCTCTTAAGGGCCCTGTTAGATTATCTAAGTTTGTGTATCTCTGCCCCCCATCTCATTAGGCACTGCCGGGAACACCCAGAGTTCAGCCAAATCCAGGGCTGCCAGATAGGCAGGGCTGAAGGTGGTGGCGGTGGCTGTGTGCCATGGAGTCAGTTCCGACTCATAGTGACCCTGCACAGGGTTTCTGAGACTGTAAATCTTTACAGAAGCAGAACGCCTCATCTTTCTCCCGTGGAACAGCTGGTAGTTTCAAATGGCTGACCTTGCGGTTCACAACCCGATTCGTAACCACTACGCTACCAGAGCTCTTTAGGGCTGAAGGAGAGAGGTTGATTTGACAAGGGGGAGCACCATTTCCAAATGGAGAAATGGGAGCGTGGGGCTGGGCACCTCTGGAATCTTGGCCTTGGGCAGCACACTGGGCCCAACGCTCGCCTGTAGCTTACCCCATAGTCACCGAGAGCAGAGGGATGACATCAGTGCGGTCTGGATACTGGTAGAGGATTCCGTTGCTGCAGGGGCCAACACAGCAGAATGAGACCTTTCCAGCAATGGGGGCCTAAGCAAAGCCCAGGTCCCAGAGGCGCCCCCATAACCTCAGAGGCCAAGGAAGGGAGGAGCCTGTTTTCTATGAAGTGACGTAAAGGAAGACTCACAGATGACGGAGGGGAAAGCTGCTCCCTCAGCAGACTCCCTCTGGCCCTGGGGATAGCTAGAGGTGTGTCTAGTGGGGCCCTGCCCAGGTCTTCACCTGGGGTACTCTGGGGTTCCTTGGGTCCCACAGATGGCTGGCTCTCCAGAGAAGCTCCAATATTGTGGGGGATGTCTATTCCTAGCCTCCTAGATTCCTCCCCAGGGTCTCTCTGCTCAGTGACCTGTGGCAGAGGTCCCTATTGGGGACTTGACTACTCCTCAACCCTGGGGCTTGAGCTGGAGGCCTGGAGCTTTGGGGACTCCCACCTGAGTACCATGAAGCAGGTTTTCCACTGTTCCTTGCCCAGGTAGGAGGTACCGGCCTTGTAATGCAGCATGCCTTCTTTGGTGATGGTGCCCTCGGGGGGTGAGCAGTGGCAGGGGACTGGGCCCAAGGACTCCTCTGTGGGGTCTTCCCAGTGCACAAGCCCGTAGAAGCGAACAGTAACATCGGACGCCTGGGGTCAGGGCAGTGGGCAGAGCAGTGAGGCCTGGGCCAGGCAGGTAGCTGAGTCAGGGCCCAGCTGACTGACAGCCTAGGATTAGGGGATCAGGTGTAGCCACTGAGAAAGCAAGGCTGTTTTAGCTTCAAGGACAAAGCCCTGGGAGTGGGGATAAGATTTGGAATTGGAGAACCCTCCCAGGTGGGTGACTGAGAATACAAGAGTCTTTTTGAACTACCTAATGCCAACACTACTGGTGTGGCACTGTAAGATAAGCAATGGACTGCTAACTGAAAGATCAAACGTTCAAACCCACCAGCTGCTCCTCAGAAACCCTTTACAGGGTTGCTATGAGTTGGAACTGACTTGATGGCACTTAATAGGAATAAATAAGGCTAATATCGGGGTTGGTCAGAAGAGCACCGGATCTCAGGGACTGGGCCCTTCCTCCCAGGTTCCTACCTCACACTTAGATTCCTGGGCCACAAACTTGGCAAGGGCCAGCTTCTCCATGGTGGCATCGGTCAGGATGCTGGGGTAGGGTGCTTCCCGACAGCCTTTGATCATGGCTGACTTCAAAGAAGCCAAGAAGAATCTACATGGGGGTGGGGTTTGCTGTCAGAGGCCTGGGGAGTCGCCACACCACCCTCTACCGGACAGGGCTCAGACCCCAGGATTCCTGATTTGGAAGGGCCACAGAGACTTGAAAGTCAAGACTCAAGGTGGGTGGGGTCCAAGGTGGTGGTCCAAGGCCATCAAATGTTGGCCTTGAAAAGGCCTACCTAGTCCCAGTGGTGGTTTTTGATACTGAGAAGAGGCTGGATGAGGCGGTGACCATTAGGTCTTCTACAATAAGACCACAATCCGGGCCTTCCCAGCACAGCGTGATCTCGTATGTAATTTTCACTGAGAGTGCACTGAGGCCCAGCAGTCCTGCTGGGTAAATCTTTGGGTCATGGAGGGTCTGAGCTCACTGGGATCAACCACAGTGGCAGTGTGACTGGTCGCTCTCCAGACTGCTGGTTCCAGAGGAAACAAAGCTGGCTTTTTCACTCCCACTTCCTACCCCAACCCTGATGGTGGGGGTCCAGCCACTCACTCAGCCAGGGTCACGTCAGCTGTGTCCAGAAGAAACTGCTTCCTGCGGTTGGTGCACACCAGCTTCACTGTCTGCTGGTCGAGGCCGACCTGCCAGATACCACATGTTCACATGCAGCTCTGGCCACTTGCCCGCAGGAGGCGGCCACGCCCAGGTGGGAGCTGGATGGGGGCATGGGAGGGAAGATACAGACCCAGGGGTCTTGGGAAGTAAAGTCTGGGGCCCTGGCTAGAGTTAGGGAGGGAGGGAGGGATCAGAAACAGTGTCAAGGAAGTGACCTCCTCAAGCTTGGTCTTATCCCCCAGCACCATGCAGACGCTTCTCGGAGAGAAAAGCTGGCATTCGTTTTGGGGGCAAAGTCGGGCACGTGCCTGCCGTGGTCTGCAGGTCAGCCTGGCCAACCCAAGGAGCCCTGCCCTTCACAAGTGTGGCACCTGAACTCACCGACACATAGTCAAGCTCATTGTAAGACACGGCCTCTTCCACCAGATATGGCTTCTCTGTGGCCCCTGAGGGAGGAGACCCCAATGCTTATGACTCCCAAACAGCCTCTTGTCCTTCCCCCACCCCAGGTTCTCAGCAAGGACCCTCCTGTCCCTGCAAGCTGAGAGGACCAGGTAGGAGACTGGCATGGAGGGGGGCCCCCGCAGCCTCATGCCTTGGGCTGTGGGGACCAGCAACACCTTCCATTAAGTGTCTCAGTTACCACACACAGGCAGCTGGGAGAGGGGCAGCAGACAGTGTCATTTTACAACCTGTTCTCAGCAGGTGTCCTGGCCTGCCCGGGGGCCACAGGTACCTTTGCGGAGCAGATAGATGGAGCAGTCTGTGAGCAGCACATACAGCAGCTGTAGATTGCCCTCCATGTGTCCGGTGCTCATCCGGATCATCTGGTGACCAAAGCTGACGCTGGTCAGGGACTGGGACTCCCGGCCCTGGCCAGTGGGTCATCCCACCCCTGCCGCGTTTCCTCTCTCGCTCATTCTTGAGCTCCTTGGGACTTACTTTGAACAGCTGCTCTTCGTTTTCTCGAAACACGTGAATCATCAGCAGGAGCAGGTGATTGTTGTCCACTCTGTGGGGGGGACAGGTGTGGGGTGGGCTGCTCGGGCATCAGGTGGGAGAAGCCAGGAGCCTCCCACCAGGAGCCCGGTCAGTCTCTCAACCCGGGAGAGGGCTTCATTTGTGCTTAACTTATTGGAGTTCAGAGGCGCAGTGTTCCCAGCTCCTAGACCCGGGCACTGCCCGACCAGCTGCACAGACACCCTGCTCACCTGAACTCTGACGAGTGGAGCAACTCCAAAGGGCTCCCCTGCCCCTCATCCACCCCGGAGTCTTCTGCACTACTCAGACCCGGGCTGGGCTGCTCTTGCTTGACCTGGCAGAGGGCCTCCTGGGTCCCAGGCTCCGGCTCAGGCACCAGCCCCTCACTGACCAGTGGCAAGTGGGCCTCCAGTTCCTGAGCCTCTGGCTCCCGAGCCTCCACTTGGCTGTCCTCTAGGGGTCCGGGCGCCTGTCCCTCTCCTCTTCTTCCTCCCTCCTCTTCTTGGCCAACAGCCGCAGGGCTACCAGGAACATGTAGCGGTTGGCCAGGCCCTGCAGGGTCATGGTGGCCACCACCTGATGCAACAGTGCTTGGACTCTCAACGGTAAAGCGGTAGAAGTCCATGGGGGCTGGAAGCCCCTCACTAAAGTCGCAAAATGGTGGGTTCTCCGGGGCGTCCCCGGGAGAGCCGGTCCGAAAGGACTGGTCCGGGGGCTGTGGGTGGGAATGCCAGGTGCTGGGGTCCAGCTGCCCATTAAGCTGGTCAATGACCTTGCTCAGAGGCTGTCCCACGCGCTCCATGGAGGTATCCTTCATTGCGGGGATGAGGAGGCCCATGTGGCCGAGAGTCGACTCGCTGCTCACAGCTGTGCTGCTGGACCCCCTGCCCTCCTCTGGAGGCAAGGCCAGGGTGGCATCTGGTGAGTCCTGCCTGAGGCCTGCATCATCCTCGTGCCTGGTGCACGTCTGCTGGGCAGAGGCTGGGTGAAGGGGACTTGCTTCCTCATCTGATTTGGTTTTCTTCTTCTTGCCAGTTCTCTTCTTCTTGGTGACCCTGGGACAAGAGTGATAAGAATACTGAGGCACCAGAGGAAGTCAGGCAGGGTGGGTCCGAGAGATGAGCACAGCCAGAGCACCGGTGGCCCTGGGGGCAACACGAGGGAGCCACAGATGGAGGCACCAGAGGGGCACCAGAACAGGTCCTACGGAACTCCAGCTCATGGAACAACTCAAAAGCATGCCGGGGCTGGTCAGGACAATAGCCTGTCCACTCAACCTTTCCCTAAGCTGACCTTGTTTTCCATTCCTTATCATCATGGGTACATCACCCAGAAATATACTCTTCGGGGCTCAAATGCCTACCCCACGTTCTTTGTTTCAAGTTCGCAGCAGTGGGCTTGGCTGAGCTCACCAGGCCGGAAGCCACTAGGCTGCTCTGCATTGGAACCAGCCTGTGAGAGTGGGGCTCCTGGCTTCAGTCCTGGGGAGCTCCCTCTCCTACCACTGGGCCAGCACGCACCCAAGAAACTCACAGTGCAAATCGGCCTTCCGTCTCAAGAGCTGAGAGGAGGGGAGGCAGGCGATCCCAGACGACTCTTGAGTCCAGGGCCCCCTTGACTTTCACCTCTTCCCTTCCTCCCATGGCCTGCTGACAGGGCAAAGAGTCTATTTCTTTAAAGGATCCAGCAGAACAAGGATTAGTCCAAACCACAGACACTTGTGCCCTAACGTCTCAGTATTCCCTTGGAAAAAAGGCTAGCCTGGAGAGGGCTTTCTGGTCCTGGATGGACAGATGTCCCTGGACGTGGGTCCTGGAACCAGCCGTGGTTGCTGCCTATGTCGCCTGTCCCAGGGCTGTGGCTAAAGAAGCACTTCTTAGAGGAGGACCCCTGGTTACTGCCCTCAGGGGCATCCCCTCACTGACCTGATGACTTCCAGCTGGGTGCAGGCCTCTGGCAGGTCCAGAGAGGCTGTGTGCACAGGGGTGGTGTCAGAGGAGGACACGCCCTCTCCCTGGTCCTCAGGGAAGTGGCTGTAGTGCTGGCTGGGACTCTTGGTGGAAGCTTTGCTGGTCAGGTCTGAGGCCGTGGAGCGGGGGCCACTGACCGTGTCTGTGAGGTCTCCGTCTGGGAGAACAAGAACACGAGAGCCAGCCCATCAGACACCATCTAGCCCCCTGGTCCCCCTAAGTTATCTCGGGGGGAGACAGGTGGCCTGGTTTTAAGAGCGGAAGCCTCACCAGACAGGAAGTTGGGTTGTGCTTTAAGACCAACTTGGAGAACCCACAACATCACCACCACTGGGGGTCCTGGAGTGTGCACAACAATCTGGAGGAGTTTGTGTTAAGAGCCCCGGGGTTTAAATAGTCTCTAGGCTGAGCCCCTTAGATATGGTGACTGTGACGCTGCCAAGGGGAGTCGGGAGTCAGGAAGAGAAAATGGCCACACATTCTCAGTAAACCCGAGAGCCTGCCCGTCAGAGGGGTACCCGGCAGCCCCCTAGCCCCACAGGACCTGGCAGGGCTGAGAGACCCCTAAAGGCTCCTGGGGAAGGGTCTCATGCAGAGGTAAATAAAGAAGAGCTCAAAGGAAGCAGAGAACAGAAGAAAGAGAAGAGGGGTCTAAGGAGGTGAGGGGTCCAGAGTGGGTCTAAGAGGCTGGGAGCCAAGGGGTGAAGAGCATGGGAACGGACAGACACAGGGCATGAGGATGGAATGAGATGACATGACAGAGGCAGCAGAGAGAGATGCAGAGGGGAGAAGAAAGCGGCACCCAGTGGGCCTTTCAGAGGTGACTCTTCTCCCTGACGTTCCACTGACACCCCTCTAAGGGGGGGAGGGTGCAGACAGTTCAGTTTTATTCTATCCTCAGCTTGCGTGGTCGTCCCTGGGTCACGCTCTCCCCCTGGCTCCATCCTTGGGAGAAGACAAGAGAGATGGGGGTGGAAGGGACTGCCTGTCCAGAGAGGAGCTAGTTGAGCTACTTTGTACTCCCCACCATTCATCTCCCGACCCAGAAGCGGGCAGGGAGAGGTGGAGGGTTGACTAGGAAAGCAGCCAGAGCATTTCTCCGGTGGTGTATGGGCAATATCCCAGCTGAGAGCTGAAGCCCAGCTGGTGGGACAGCCGCAGTGATGACTAATGGCAAGGGACACAGGATGTTTATGCTCCATTTGCCAGTTTACACACATCTTGCTGACCATGATCTTCCCAGAGGAGACAGAGCAAACATGCTTCCTACAGCCCTGGTCAGAAGGCCCCGATCTGCTGTCCACTTCTACGTGGGCCTTAGCAACCACTGGGCAGCTATCAGCTGATGTAGCATATTGCCCTCTTTAAGAAATATATTGCCATTAAGAAAATTGGTTGTTGTTGAGAATGTACACAACAGAACAGACTTCAATTTGACAATTTCTACATATACAATTCAGTGACACTGATCAGGGTCCACAAGATGTGCCAACATTCTCTCTCCTTTTCTGATTTGTTCCTCCCCCGCCGTTAACCTAAACTCACTGGTCTCCTAAGGCAACTGCTAGCTTTGCTAGAAACCACTCCAGCCATATGTGAAACTTTCATTAGCTGGCCTGGTACCCCAGAGCCTTAGTTCTCAGATGTAAGTAACTGCCCTTTGGCCCCAAGGTGGTGGTGGTGGTGGTATCCTGTTGAGTCGGTTCTGACTCATAGCGATTCTGAGGTTGTAAACTTTGTGGGAGCAGAAAGTCTCATCTTCCTACCACGGCACAACTGGTAGATTTGAACTGCTGACCTTGTGGTTAGCAGCCCAGCTTATGATCTACTGTGCGACCTAAACAGCCCTCTGTTCTTGTCCAGCCTGCGGTTCTCCTCAGCATTTGCAGATGCTCATGGGGAAAGGGTCCTGAGAGGTACGTGAGCTGGGTGACATGGGTGTCAAGGCTAGGACACTTGTTCTGAAATAAGTCAAGGACCGTGGAAAGGTGACCCCAATTCCCTCCCCTTTGAGACCTGAGTCGGGGGCTGCCCCCAAACTCTGCCTTGCTCCAGGTCCAAAGAGAAGATGACAAAGCCTTTCCAGATGAGCCATCAGAGAGTGCTCAGAAAGTCTCCGGAGCTCGGGGAACGGGCAAGCAGGAGACCTCTGTGGGGTCATAGTTCACCCTGCCCCATGGCTCAGTCCTGCGCCGAGCAAGCAGCGCAACGTGGTCTGCTGGTTCTCAGCCCACAGTGAGCTCTGGAGGCTGGCAGAGGGAGCTCAGGCCTGCTTGTCAAGTGCAGGCCTTGCAACAGGCAGGAAGTAGCTGGGTCAGAAGGAGGGTTAGTTGTTAGACTTGGGGGTGCGGGGGAGAGACACAACACCCAGCATGTATTCTGTAAGGAGAGAGGCTAAGAGAATAAATGATGGAATTCTGGGTTTCAAGCCAATCTGCAAGTGGGATTCTTCAACGCTCTGCTCTTGGCTGGACTGGCCCTATCTTGTTTCCCTAAATTATTTCATACTCACAGGGCTTGGGGAAAGATCACCTGTTATCCACTACTCAGGGCCACTCATCCCCACTCTACCCCCAGGGTGAGATGGCCAGCACCTCCCCCTTCATGAGGCTGGGCCCCCAGCTGAAAGTAGCCCACAGGGTAAGGGGGATCTGGTGACGGCCTCAGAATTACAGTGGAAGCATTAACCTCAGGTGAATTGTGGGAACCTGGTAAACAGCTCTGGAAATGTGCCCAAGAAGTAGACAGAATGACATGTGGACAAATTCGATTATAATCTACCTTAAACTTTCAAATGCTCCCTGTTGGGCATTTCCGTTATGCCTGAACAACTTCCCTCAGTTGGACCCTGGTCTCTTTCAAAAATACTGGAGAAGAAACCATCTTGAATGAACTGAAAGAACCAAGCCCTGTCTTTGCTCCTTGATGCTTTTGGCATGAAAGCTTGTCTGACCTAAAGGTGCTTACCGCCCACATGGTAAAGCTATCATTTTCCAGAACAAATCTTGTTGCCTGGGTCAGGCTACTAGGGTACGTGCCAAGTGAGTCCCACGTTAGCAGTTCCCTACCCACCTCCACTGCACCCACTGGCATTAGCATTAAGGTGATGTGTATGCCCCTGGTGGCAGCCAATCAGTGCCTCCACAATACCACTGAGGAAAGGCAACTGTCCTACACTGGGAGAGGGGACTCGCCTGGAACTAAACTCAGGTACTTGCTCCTACTGCAGAATTCCATCGCTCAGCTTGGTTAGGATCACTGGCATTATGATAAATAACAAGGAGCTGATTCTGAGACATGCAGCAAGCTTGGCATGGAAACGTCGCAAAACAGGCAAAGAGGGTAAACAGCAGACTCTGTCCCACCTTCCCAGTCTGTGCTGGGTACAGACGGCACTGCTGGAAACACATCTCCAAAATCATAATCTATAAAAACGAGGGACAAAACTGAAGATTAGAAACACAGGCAGTGGAAGGCCAGGGAGGGTGGGGGCAATGGGGTGGGAAACATGGGGAGAGGACGAGAGGAAAAATTTCAACTTTCTACATTTTACTGAACAAACTCAGGAGAGCAGATTAGGATGGTAGATGGCCTCAGGTCAGGAACTGGTCCAGGAGCCTCTGGTCAGCTATCAAGACCTCTGAGGTAATCCGTTTCTAAATCCTTTTCTTCTGGAGAAGAACCTCAGCTGCCTTATACCTAACCCTGTTTTCTACCCTTTTCTTCCCTCCCTCTGTACCCCAGCATGGTCATACAGCCCTGCTCAGCAGCTCCACTTGTAGAATCTCTAAATTTGGGGGTGGGGGCGTGCGGAGCTCCAAGGGACCTCTCTGTATCCCTGGGCAGACTGGCTGCTCCTTCAAGGCCCAACCCAAGGTGACAGCTGCCATTTTCAGCTTGTACCATGAGTTTAAACAAGTCCGAAAGTGATTCTTTCCCCAGAACATCTGGCCCGTGGCACAAACAGAAACAAAGAAAGAGGAAGGTCAAGGTAGGTCTCAGTGCTGAGGCAATTCTGGGGAATCCCAGGGGCTGAACTTGGCTTGGATCCCCATCTCTAGAGGTGAGATTGGGTACAGTAAATGATGGCATCTGCTTTTCCACATGGGATGAAGATGAGGAAGCAGTTTTACAAGTGAACATGAGGCCTAAGGTTTGAAAGAAACCACCCTGTGCCAATAAGCAGCTTGTCAACCCAACACAATGAGCTACAGATTTGCTAACATTGCTGTATGGGTCCCGAGGAGGCAATGGGTGGTCATCCCCAACACGTGAGCAAGTACAGGGGGCGCTCTGAGAAACTGGACAGACATAAGAGAAACTGTTGCAAGTTTCCCCCTAAACCTATGACCTGCCTGGCACTGTTTTCTCAGAGTTGCCAATCCTCTTTTTGCCAAGAATCTAGGACAGGACAACCTTCCCAAAGCAGGCAACACCCACATCTGCACAATGCTAATCTTTTCTTACTCAGAAATCTGCCCCTGGGCACATGACCATAGCCTTCTGGAAAAGGGTCTCTTGTTGGTCGCTACCATGAGTGGGCCCTCTGACTCATGGCCACCCCCTGCACAGTAGGACCAGACTATTGCGCTCCACAGGGTTTTTACCGATTGACTTTTGGAAATAGTCAGGTCTTTGTTCCTAGTAACGTGTAAGCCTCCACTAACAGACAAAAGTTGATGTACATGATAAAGTATCCAGGAATTGAACCTGGATCTCCCACATAGAAGGCGAGAATTCTACTTCTGAACCACCACTGCCCTGGAAACTGTATAACACTCATAAAAGATCCCTTTGGCCAGTTGTCCCCCAAATCAATCCTTTAGCCACCACAAGGATACTGACGAAATGAAGACCCAGGAGACGGCGTCCTCTGTTTAACTTCAAAGGTCAACCAGTGAATATGAACAAACCAAGGGAGCCGGCCTTCTTCTTTATTAAATGCGGTTGAGTCGGTTCCGACTCACAATGACCCTGTTTATGGTTTCTGGGAAATAGCTGGTGGGTTTGAACTGCCGACCTTGTGGTTAGCAGTTCAGTGCATATCCTACTGCGCCACACCAGGAGCCTGACTTATGCAGCTCCAAAAGCAGCGGCGCAGCTCATTCTGCCCCTGGGGACTCACCCTCACTGGATGGGGCAATTGCACTGTCGTCCCACTCCAGGTTGGTGGATGTGACGGAGTTGAAGGAGTTGAGAGAAAGGCTGTCCGAGCCGTGGACTGAGCTAGGAAGGCGGTCTTCAAAGTCCAGCAGGTACTGAGGTTTATAGTAGTCAGGCATGTAGGGGGCCAGGTCCAAGTAAGGGGCATCCTGAGGAAAGAGTGGAAAAGGGGATGTTTGGTGGGAGCCCCATGTGGGCTAGAAAACATGGTCTTCCTTGAACTGGAGACTGACTCTGAAGGACTGGGAGCCACCGATGGGCCACATTGTACCCTCCTGTGCTAGTTTCTCTTTGGGAAATTCATAAGCTTAAGGTAAGAAATTCTGAAAGAAGCTGCTAAAAAAAGAGTAATCTGACTGGTCCTGGCTTTTAAAATTATGTGCGCCTGGTTGACAGCAGTCACAGAATGACCAGAACCCAAACTGCCCTCTGACGCCACCTCAAACTGTCATTAGTAGGGTTGCTCATTTTCTTTCATTGCTCCTGCTAGCCAAATTTCATCTTCAGTCCATGTCGCTGGGGTAGGGACTAAGGAAGGTAATTTATTAGGAGGGGGCAGCTGCATCCGTCTTGTCTTGGTTCTTTGGAGACTCTTCAGCCCTTTCTGGGAGAACATCATATCCTACAGTGTGGGAGAGGTTGAAGACAGTGGCCGAGAGAGGAAGTCAACTGGGGAACATGGAACCCGTGACACCTGCTAGAATCTCACAAAGTACAAGAACCTTGTCCTCAACATGAAGGTGAACACTTCAGTGCAAAAACGCTCCAGGCAATGTGCCTTTTCTCTGAGTTGGGAGAAAGAGATAAAGAAGCTGCCCAGAACCAGCAGTTCTGGCCAGAAATGAGCCAAAGAGAATCACCATCCTTCATTCACTTCAGCTGTTCAGGCCGTTGAAACCCTTCTCTGACCTAGACATATGGGGCATGGAAAAATGAGACCACCACCCACTCTGTCCTCTCGTCTGCTCCCACAAGCAGCCCTGCTGTGGTATCTCACCAGATCTAGGTCGAACCGGATGAACTCTAGCCCAGACACCAACGTCAGGAACAGAGTCAGGTGATCATGGCTGCAGACCAGGGCGTTCCTGCAAGACACAAGGAGGGACACACAGGGAGTTTGGGGTCTGGTTACCGGTTTGACCCAACCTCACAGTGTTGAAATTTGTCACGTGACATCCCCATTCTTGGACTGCACCCAGCCTCATCCAGTCTTCATCCAGCCCTTTCTGGCATTCTCTCCTTGTGGGGTGGAGCCACACTGCCAGTGTTCAGTTATGGAGCTGGGAGCATGCAGCTCCCCTGACTCTCAGCTGCTGCTAGAAATACTCTGCTCCTGCAGTAGCCCCAGAAAAGGTTGTGCCAAAGGGGTGTGTGCATTTTAGACCGCTCCCAGGCTTGCAGCCCCAAGGGCCTCACACACAGAGCCTATGGGAAACACCAGCCTTCCTGGCAAAAGCCATCAGACTGGCTGGTGAGGCTCTAATAGGTCTTGGGCCATCACTGTCGTGCCCTCAGCATGCAAGGCCAGGCTGGGCCACACTGGGGCACCCTGGGAGTTATGTGTGTGACAAGAGTCTCTGGGATGACGCTCTAAGGGAGCACTAAGCTCCGTGAGGCAGGCACTCACTTGACATAGTACTTGTGCAGTAGGCTCAGGTTCTCCTGGAACAGCCGCAGGTAGCTCTCTAGCGAGTTCTCATTGAGGGCCAAGTACAGCCAGGCCCGGCCTGCGGACAAAGGGTAGGATAACTGGAAGGGAGGTCATTAGGGCACTGGCCTTTTGGTTTTTTGGCCGAGCAAGGGCAGAAAGGAGAGAAAGAACAGGTGAGGGGACTGGGTACTCCAGCAGTCTTCTCCTTTGATGGAGTAATACAATCCCTAAAATATTTTTTTTTTTCTGCCAGACCCCAGCCTGCAGCTGGCCAGGAAACTCTATTGATAAAGAGGGCAGACTGCAAACTTCAGATGGGTTGAGAAATACAAGGTGTCCTCCTGGACCCTGTAGGCTAGCATTCACCCCAGCTCAGGGATCCTCCTTATGTGCTCGGGCTAGAATGCAATAGAGCCCATCCCTCTTCATCCTCTCTGGCTCCCTTTGGACCCATCACTGATGTACCAATGAGTTCCCATATACAGGGAGGAGAGGAGCTGGCATTCTGACACCCCAACACCACTGCAAAGCACAAAGTTTTCAGCCTCCCAGGGCTGACCTTGATGTCAAACCCAGGCCCCGAGCTACCCACGGGAGGGCGGGGCTGGTCCCTTCCCCAGGGTTCCCCTGTAACTACTCACTGCGCCCCAGGTTGGTGGCCACATGCTGCAACACCTCGATCTGCTTGATGGCTTCTCTCCGGGTGAAATGTACCACGAGCACCCAGTAGCCAGATGAGAGGTCCTGCAGTCTGAGAAAATGGGACAGGAGCTGCTATGTGTGGTGCCAGTGGGGCCACCCTGGGAAGCTGCAGGAAGTTGGTCTACCACCTTCCTGTCAGTAGTAAGCTCAGGGCTGAAAGCAACGTACTTCCAGAGACCCCAGAGACAACCACCATGCCTCAGACCATGCTTGCATTTGCAATTGATTTTCTCCTCCATCATTTGTGCTGGAGACAATTTACTGGGATAGCTAACAGAAAGCCTATGGCTCAGTCGGGTGAGACAAGTCCCTTTTCACTAAGAGACAGGAGAAACAAAAGGTGGACAAGGCTAGGGATTTCTCTCTGGTGGCCACTCAAGCCCTGGCCAGGCCCTGTTGTCCCTACATGGTCTCCAGAAATGATCTCCAACTTACCCATAGAGTAGGGCGTGGTCCAAGTGCTCACACAGTCGCTGCAGAACCTTATCATGGTTCCGGATGGCGGGGGTCTCATCCTCACAAGCAGCAAAGTAGCTCTGTAGCTGAAACACAGAATAAATAGCACCCTAAATTAGACACGGCTTAAGAGAAAGGTTACTGAAGTCTGTCATCAAGAAGTGCCTGGCAACCTAAGACAGAGCCATTGCCATGCTGCAATGAGTTTCGATGACGGATAAGACTGAGGAATTCGCACTGACTGCCTAAGACAGGCAGCGTCCCTTAAACAAATAATAAATAAGGGGGAATCTGATATAGACCGTGCAGACCCGGTCAGGAGTTCAAGGCCCTGTGGGCCCAAGCATTGCTGACCATCCAAACCACAGGCTCTGAGGATCAGACTTTAGCCACCTAGCAGACATAGCAAAATGTCCCTTATCTGATTATTCAGTTATGCTGGTTAGTAATTTCATACATGAGCCCTGGATACCCACAGATAAATGTAAAAACCTTCCCTAAAAGCCGAGACTGTAAATTCCAAAAAGGCAAAGTTTTTCCCAAAAAAAGAAAACCTAAAGAGGATAGAGAGAAACTCTGTTAACTGATGGTAGGTGGAGGAGATTATAATCAATGTAATGAAACAAGGTATATGAATGTTTGAATGTAAAACCGATGATGTGCCCTGAAAACTTTCACTCAATCCACAATAAAAACCTTAAAAAAAAAAAAAAAGAAGTGCCTGGGACTGATTGTGAGGGTTGGAAATGTAAAGGTAGACGTTTTATAGCAAGGAGGGGAGTGATTAACTTTTCAGTCTAGGAGCGGAGATCCCTAGGACCATCAATGGAGAAGAGCAGAGAGCAGGACCCTACCCAGAGAAGCAGTGATGCCTGAGATGGAGGCAGAGACGATGACGTAGAGAGATGGAGCAGCTGGGGACTTTAGATCCAGAGAGGGAGAGCGACTGTGTGCTGAAGATCTGGGGGGCACGGGGGAAGGATTGCATGGAGGGGATTTTAACCATGGCAATGAGATGATATATGATAGAATTAATGTAAAACTAAAGTTCTCCCATGTAAACTATCACATAATTCACAATAAAACATTAAAAAAAAAAAAAAAAGAAGTGCCTGGGACATAGTCTGAAGAGGGGATATACTGTTAAAATGTTTGTCTGTGAATATTGGTTTCCCTTGCCTACTATTGTAAAATAGACACTTGAGTGGGACAGAAAGGAATATCAGGAAATATGATTACAGAAAGCCTATAAACCTGTCTTCAGCCTATCACTGACTGAATACCTAAAAGGGGTTCTAGAACTTGCCCAGTGAA
Organism: Chrysochloris asiatica; assembly: GCF_000296735.1. NCBI lineage: Eukaryota > Metazoa > Chordata > Mammalia > Afrosoricida > Chrysochloridae > Chrysochloris > Chrysochloris asiatica. The sequence goes on from NW_006408608.1 coordinate 5,087,122, forward strand.
ATAGGCTTCTTGCGGAGCCTTTGTAGTGTACAGGATCTCAGGTGGAATCCTGAGCCCTATCCAGAATCTTCTGAGGTGGGACACTCCCATTAGAAAGGACAAGCATACCAGCCTGGTACAACTAGAGCAACAGAAGATACTTCTTGAAATAAAGACCAGTAGGAAAAATGTAAAACAAAAATGGCAGTCTGATTAGCTACCACAAGAACAAGCAAGTTGTTTGCTAGGGAGCCATCAAGGCAAGCAACCAAGTCCCTTCAGGGCAAACCTCTCTCTAAGACTGACACTCAAAGGGAACACATGAGCAGGCATGTAAGCTTGCTGGCAACCACATTGGTCTACTGGTGAGTGGAAGGGCAGCAATGAAGAAATGGGCTGAGTTCAACCACATTCCATAAACTCCTGTTGACCTGGAGATGAGAAAAGAGGTTGGTTCAAAGTGTGGTGAGACCTGGGGACTCCTGAGCCCATGGACAAGGACATAGCCACAGAGGGCTAGAGCAGAGAGTGAAGCATCCAGTTGATATAGCGAAGGGAGACACACAAGAATGCCCAAACTTGTAGACAGTACCCATTCAACCTAGCCTCGATGGCTTGATAATCAGAACTTGACTAGAGGAAAATTGAAAAACACATACAATTTTTGATACAGGAAACAAGTATAAATTGCTACAATTTGATAAACCTGACCTATACTTATGGATGTAGTAGCTCAAAATACCAACGGAGAGAGAAGGATACTTCACATCAGGTATCAATGTTATCCCCTCTGTATACAGGGTTGATAAGGAATGGCAACTTAGACATTGGCTACCTAAAATGAGGTAGTGATAAAGGTACTAAGTGACTGGCTTACAAGTTTTCAATAGGGAGTTCAGTTTAAAAATGTGCGGGGCAAGGTAGAGTCCCCACTGAATAGTTCTCATCTTGTCTAGATGGGTCTGGTTAAAAGAGATAAGGATAATATTCTTATGATCCAATTGTTATTGTTATATGCCATCGAGTCGGTTCCGACCCATAGCGACCCTGTACAGGGTTTCCGAGGGTGTAAATCTTTATGGGAGCAGAAAGCCTCATCTTTCTCCCGCAGAGCAGCTGGTAGTTTCGAACCGCTGACCTTAAGGTTCGCAGCCCGATTCGTAACCACCACGCTACCAGAGCTAGTTATTATCATGACTAATTGCAACCATCACAACTGTAAGGTAGAAGTTGTGTAACAAAAAGGGAGAAGTAGTTAACCTTACAGTCCAGGAACAAAGGACCCTAGGACCATCAAGGGAGAAGAGCATGAGTGGACTGTGGGACCCTATCATCCATAGAAGCAGCAACACCAGAGATGGAGGCAGAGATGATGACATGGAGAGACAGAACAGCTGAGGACTCTAGACTCACAGAAAGAGAAAGGCTGTGTACTGGCGGCCAGAAGGCTGGCTTGCAGAATGTGCCCTTAAGTTGTTTAATTTATTATATATTCCTGAGTGTTTCTGTGTTGTTGTTGTTGTTGTTGTCGTTGTTGTCAGGTGCCATCGAGTCGGAACCGACTCATAGCGACTCCATGCACAGCAGAACGAAACAATGTTCGATCCTGTGTTGTTGTTAGGTGCCATCAAGTCAGTACCAACTCATAGTGACCCTATGCACAGCAGCACGAAACACTGCCTGATCCTGGGCCAATCTCACTACTGTTGCCATGCTTGAGTCCATCAATGCTGTTAATCCATCTCGTTGGGGGTCTTCCTCTTTTTCTCTGACCCTCCACCTTACCAAACATGATGTCCTTGTCCAGTGAATGGTCCCTCCTGACAATATGCCCGAAGTATGAGAGACGAAGTTTGGCCATCTTGGCCTCCAAGGAACACTTTGGCTGCATTTCTTCCAAAACGGATCTATTGGTTCTTTTGGCAGCCCATGTTTTTGTGACTATCCCCCCCAAAACAAACAAACAAACAAAAACAGGGAACAGAAGCAAATACTGTTGAACGGCGATGCACGGAGGTGATGGTAATCAACCATTGCAATGAAACAATGTGTGTAAATCCAATGTTCTCCCATGTAAACTATCACTCAAGTCACAATAAAAACTTAAAAAAAAAAAAAAAAAAAAGTGCCCGGGAAACACACTCAAATGATGCTATTTGTTCTGTTCAGTGAAGAAGCTGACCTCAAATTGTTCCTGCACCCACTGCTTATGTTACATTGGAGGTTCCAGAGAAGCACAGTAAGAGCTTTTCATAGTGACAACTTGATGATATACAGGAGTTTGAAGTCCAAGTGTAGGTCTAAGGTGGCACTGGGCTTGGGGCCAGGGCTCCACAACTCCAGGAGACACTACATATAGTGCTGTCTAGATCAATGGCAACCCCCCTCGCCCAATGCCCAATGTGAGTGTCCCCCAGTCCAGAGTTTATACAACACAATGGAGCGGCCCCTGTGCACATGGTGAGGGTGCATTGGGCTGGGGCGCCTGTTCCAAGAGGCTTCTTGCCTCCTGCAGCTGACATGGGACACCGGGTTTGCCTGAGGATCCTGGAAAGGCTTGGATCTGGGTATGTGCCAGGCTCATGCCAAACCCTACACCAAGAAAGACACTGTTCCCAGGATGGACTGATAAAGAGGGATTTGGGCAGTAGTGAGATGAACTGCAGCACAAACACCTCAGGCTGATGGAAAGAGCAGTTCCCTCAGCTTCATTAACGTGAAGACAGCCCAGAAACTCAGCTTGAGTTCTATGCTTCACAGTGAAGTAAAGCTTTAGGGGAAAGTCTCCAACTTCAAGATGGCTGTGTTCTTGTCTGTTGTTGCCCTCCCAACCCAGAAGCAGGGGAGGGGACATGAGAAAAGAGCACACAGGTGCCTGCACACTGCTCCTGGGTCTAAACTCCTGCAAGCAGAGGTAGAGGGGGAACAGCAGGCTAGAGACATCAACCACACCAACAAGCACGCGCTCCTGGAGAGAAGCCAACCATTCAGTGCCTACAACAAAAATAGCCTCTCTTCTTTGGAGCCCAGGGCAAAGCCCAGTAGCCCTGCAGGCCTGGCCTGCCAGAGACAGACCTCAATCTTGCAGGGTCTGCCCTTCCTCCCAGGAGGAGGGCAAGTCAGACCACTAGGAAGAAAGCTTTCCATAATGGAAAGCAAAGAGCAGTCAGCCTATGAATTAGCATATTTCCCTCTCAGCCATGACCAAAGGCATTCTCTCTCTCTCACACACACACCAGAATTAAAAACAACAATGTCACCTGTTGGCATCAAGTTTTTTTTTTTTGCTGTTGTTGTTTTTTAATTTTAAATTCAAAGTACATGTGGGATCAGAGTCTTAGGTGTTAGAATTGGGAGGCCCTTAGAAATCTAGTCTAATGAACTCATTAAAAGGACAACAAAGTCTTTTTAATTTTCTTGATTATAAAAGCAGTCATACCCACCACTTGGAAAATACACGAAATGATTCACACATTCATTCCTTCATAAACAGAGACAGTGGCCAAAGCCAAGAGAGGCTACATCCTCACTACAATTTTTTTTAGCTAAGTAATGTAACAGTGGCTGAGATCAAGGCCCCTTCCTCAGGCCAAGATAAGTTGGAAAAAAAAAAAAGTCTGACAATCACATCTGCTGATTGTCTGAAGTCTAAAACCCTCCTGCCTTCTCATCTAGACTCCACTGTCAACAGCTTGAAGTGTATCCCCGCAACATGTCCTGCACACACAGACACATGCTTTTTATAGAAAAGGCAAATGGAATCATGCTTTACTTATTATTCTGAAACTTGACTTTTCTTAACTGTACATCAAGTATATATTTTTGTATCATTGCGTAGAGCTCTACTGTGTCCTTTGTTAACACCCAAATCATATTCTAAAATATGGATGTACCATGCTTTAAACAACCCCTTCTTGATAATACATCTTTTTATATTACACATCATTGTACTGGACATCCATGCATTCCTGGGTGGTGGTTTCTACAGGCTAAGAAAGGAGGTGCTAAATGAAGGACCTGCACATTTACTGCATGACTGGGTCCTAACATTTGCCCTTCTAAAATGTTAAATAAGTTACAGTTCCAATACCCTGGTTTAATTAGTCTAATTCTTACCAATCTGATGGTGAAAAATAGTGCCTAATAGGTTTTTTTTTTAAGTTTTTATTCTGATTTGAGTGAACATTTACAGGCAAGATCATCAATTTTACATTCAACAAATTATATACTTTATGCCATTATAATGATTATAATCACCTCTATGTACCTTCAGTTAACAGTATTTCTCTCTATTCATTTTAGCTCTTTTTTTAAAAAAAAACAACAACACTCAGACATATATAATAATTTAAACCACCAAAGGGCACATTCTGAAAGCCTGCCTCCTGGCTGCCAGCTCTCAGTCCCTATCTCTCCATGAATCTAAAGTCCTCAGCTGCTCCCTCTCTCCATGTCCCTGTCTCTGCTTCCATCTCTGGTAAGTGCCTCATAATTTTACCAACAAAGCAAAACAAAAAACACACAGAAAACCAAAAGACTCATTAACAACCTGTGATATGCAGATGATACAACTCTGACTGCTGAAAGCGAAGGAGACTTGAAGTACTTATTGATCAAAGACTACAGCCTTCAGTATGGATTAAACCTCAACATAAAGAAAGCAGAAATCCTCACCATCAGATCAATAAACATGAAAAATAGGGAAAATACTGAAGTTGTCAAGGGTTTCATTTTACTTGGATCCACAATCAATGCCCATGAAAACAGCAGTCAAGAAATCAAACAATGTATTGCATCGGGCAAATCTGCTGCACAGGACCTCCTTAAAGTTTTCAAAAGCAAGATGTCACTTTGAGGACTAAGCTGCACCTGACCAATGCCACAGTGTTTTTCAAGTGACTCATGGCACGTAAAAGGGAGTCCTGGTGTGGCACTGTAGGATAATGCACTGGACCGCAAGGTTGGACTGCTCTACAAGGTCGGCAGTTCAAACCCACCAGCCGCTTCTTTAAAAACCCTAGACAGGGTCGCTATGAGTCGGAACTGACTCAATTGCACTTAACAACATCATTAACATAAAAGATCATTGCTGAGTTGAAATCAAGTCGATGGCCATGGGTAATAATAAGCAAATTTAAAGCAGGACAATGAATAAGGAAGACTGAAGATGAATTGATTGCTGCCTTTGAATTAAGGTGTGGAAGAAGAATATTAAATACATCATGGACTGCCAGAGAACGGACAAATCTGTTTTGGAAGAAGTACAGCCAGAATACTCCTTAAAAGGGAAGCTGATGAGATTTTTGTCTCAATGTACTCTGGACATGTTATCAGAAGGGACCAGTCCCTGTACAAGGATAGCATGCTTGGGAAAGTCGGAGGTGGACAGATACAATGACTGCAACAATGGGCTCAAACATAGCAAAGACTGCTTGGATGGCTCAGGTTGCTCTTTCTGGCTCAATGGCACTTAACAACAATAGTTTTAAGTTGTATGTCTCTGATGACTACTACTGCAGCTGAACACTTTTATTAGCGATTTATATTTTTCTCCTGTGGATTGCTGATTCATAACTAGGCCCAGTCTTTCACTGGCCATTTGTCTTTTCTTGTTGAATCATTGCTGCTCTTGTTCATTAAGAATTTAACCCTTTTTGTTGTCAGGAATCAGCATTTCCCCAAACTGTCAAGTGACCATGAAAACTGGCTGCTGCTTTTTTTGCCCCCAACAGATCTGTGTTGGAAGAAGTGCAGCCAGAGTGCTCTTTGGAGGCCAGGATGGTCAGACTTTGTCTCTCATACTTCACACATATTGTCAGGAGGGACCAGTCACTGGAGAGGGATATCATGTTTGGTAAGGTGGAGGGCCAGAAAAAAAGAGGAAAAAGTCCAGTAAGATGGACTGGCCAAGTGGCAGCATCAATGGGCAACAATTATGAGGTTGGCCCAGGACCAGGCAGTATTTCGTTCTGTTGTGCATAGGGTTGCTATGAGTTGGTATTGACTCAATGGCACCTAAAAACAACATTATTTTCCTACTCAGAATTTTAAATAATTTTTATTTAATTTTTAAAAATTCATATCTATCAACATTTTCCTGTATAGCGGCTCATTTTTCTCAGTCTAATATTATAAAACAAACTCTTGCAGTGCTAGAAATACTTCTTGTCTATGCCAGGAAAATTTGGAAGACATGGACATTTGATTGGAAGAGAAGCCATATCTGTGTACATTCCATAAGGAGGTGACCCAACAGAATGTGGAAATTATCAAAAGCTATCATTATTAGCACATACAAGTAAACTTTTTTAAGATAATGCAAAAATGGTTGCAGTACATCAGTAGAGAGCTGCCAGAAATTCAAGCTGGATCCAGAAGAGGATGTGGAATGAGAGATATCATTGTTGATGTCAAATGGATGTTGGCAGAAAGTAGAGAATACCAGAAAGATGTTTACTTATTTTTGTTGACTATGCAAAGGCGTTTGACTGTGTGGATCATAAACAAACTATGGCTAACATTGTAAGTATTCTAGAACACTTAATTGTGCGTATGCAGAACCTTTACATAGACCAAGATGCAGTTGTTTGAACAAACCAAGGGGATGCTACATGGTTTAAAATCAGGAAAGGTGTGCACCAGAGTTATATCCTTTTGTTGTGTTTATTCATATGTATGCTAAGCAAATAATCTGAGAAGCTGGACTATATGAAGAAGAACATAGCATCAGGATTGGAGGAAGGCTCACTAACAACGTACATATGCCAGAGGACACAACCTTGTTTCCTGAAAGCGAAGTGGACTTGAAGCACTTGCTGATGAAGATCAAAGAAAACAGCCTTTGGTGTATGGATTACAACTTAATGTAAAGGAAACAGAAATCCTCACAACCGAACCAATAAAAAACACCAGGATAATCAGAGAAAAGACTGAACTTGTCAAAGATTACATTTTACTTGGATCCACAATCAATCCTCACAAAGCAACCATCCAAAAATCAAATGACATACTGCACTGGGCAAATTTGGTGCACAAGAACTCTTAAAAGTGTTAAAAGGGCAAAGACTTAAATGTCAAGACTAAGGTGCATCTAACCCAAGCCATGGTATTTTCAATCATCTCATATATATGTGAAAACTGGACAATGAGTAAGGTAGACTGAAGGAGAACTGATGCATTAAAATTATGGTGTTGGCGAGTAATATTGAAATTACCATGGACTGCCTTGGAAGATGTATAGGCAGAATGCTCCTTATAATCCAGGATGGTGAGAGTTCATCTCACATACTGCAGACACATTAACAGGAGGGACTAGTCTCTGGAAAAGGACATCATGTTTGGTAGACTAGGGTCAGTGAAAGGAAAGACTTTTTAACAAGATGAGCGGACACAGTGCACAGTGGCTGCGACAATGGGCTCAAACATAACAATGATGTGAGGATGGGGCAGGACCAGGCAGTGTTTTGTTCTGCTGTGCAGGGGGGGTCGCTACACTAGGCACCTAACGACAACACTACAAAAATATCTATATTTTTATAAAAGTTTTAGGACTTAAAAAAATGTTTACTTTATATATACAGCATGAGCTAAGGATTCAGTTTTACAATTTTCTGGATGGATGAACTGTTTTCTACATTAATAGTCCAGCCTCTTCCCTACTGATTTAATAGACCACTTTTCTAGACAATTTTGTTTAGTCGGCCTATTGTCTATTCCTGGGCTAGTCCCCTGCCTCTATTTTTCCTTCCTTCGAAGAGTTATTTTGGTGAAAGTATACACAACAGTTTTGGTGTGGCTCTGTGGGTTAATGCATCAGACTGCAAAGCTGTTTGAACTGCAAGGTCAGTGGTTCAAGTTCACCAGCTGCTCCTCAGAAACCCTACACAGGGTCACTATGGGTTGGAATCTACTCGACGGCATTAACAACAACAACAATACACACAGAGTATACAGAACATCAACTATTTCTACATGTATAGTTCAGTGTCATTGGTAATGTTCTTCAAATTACACCATCTGTCTTGTTATCTTTTCTTCATTATTCCACCAATGACAGCATAAACTCACTGCCCCTAAACTTCTCCTCTAATCTTTGGAGTCACTGTTGTCAATTTGATCATCTGTAGTTAAATATTTAAAAGAGTACATTACTCAAGGGAAACATTCTTCGCTAATTAAGTAAAACTAGTGTTTGATTTTATAATGGCTTCTGGGAATAATTTAAGGTTTAAAGGTTTCCTCAGGGTCATCCGACCTGAATGGCTCCAGAAAGTCTGGATTCCATGAACATCTGAAATTCTGTTCCACATTTCCCCCCTTTTGGATCAGGATTCTGCTATAGAATCTTTGATTAAAATGGTAGCCAGGCACCATCTAGTTCTTCTGGTCACATGACTAAGGAAGCAATTGTTCACAGAGGCAGTTAGACAGCCTTCTCTGATTTCTGACTCTTCTTCCTCTGCTATTCTAGGAGATCAGTGACCAACTGAATCCTGGATGGCCATTTGCCAACTACTGAAACTCCAGGCATTACACAGTGAACTAAGAGGTAGGCCAGAAACACGAAAAACAGTATCAGAGAAACTGACTAGAATGTCCAGCAACACCATGACGCTAAACCTCTGATCCAAGAAAACAATTCCCAAGAGGAGTTTGCTTGTATATAAGCAGTTTTTGTCATTGTAAAATATATATAATAACACAATTATTTGTCAGTTCAACCTTTCTGGTATATACCACAGTGATATAAATTACATTATTCATGTGCAACCAATTATTTTCATTTTATTTAATATTTTGATATGGGGCAACAAAAGTCTGTAAGTATTTTAACTCTTCTGGCATATTCTTTTTTAAATGTTTTATTGTGAATTATGTGATCGTTTACATGGGAGAACATTAGTTTTACATTCATCCTATATCGTCTCATTGCCATGGGTACAATCCCTCCATGCATCATCAACCAACCACAGGGTGTACCCTGCAAGCCTACCCCACACCCCCCATTCTCCACCCCCAGTCGTCAGCCCCTCTCCCTCTCTGGGTCTAGAGTCCCTAGCTGCTCCATCTCTGCATGTAATCATCTCTGCCTCATCTCAGGCATCACTGCTTCTCTGGGTAGGGTTCCGTTCTCCGTTCTTCTCCCTTGATGGTCCCAGGGACCTCTGCTCCTAGACTGCAAAGTTAATCACTCCCCTCCTTGCTACAAAAAGTCTACCTTTACATTTCCAACCCTCACAATCAGTCCTGATAACAATTATTCACTATTGTATCACAAGAGACCTGTCCGCCTAGACAGACTGGATACTACTCAGTGGAGATTCTACCTTCCTCCACGCCCTCTGGATCTAGATTCCCTCTTGAAAGCTTGTAAGCAAGTCACTTCTTGCTTTTGAACCACCCCCCATTTTGGGTAGCCAACATCCAAGTTGCCCATCCCTGTCTACTCTGTGTATGGAGGGGATGGGAATGATCCTTGCTGTATGGATTTACTCCCTCTTTTGAGCTACTGCAGCCATAGGTATAGGTCAGGTTCATCAGATTGTATCAGATTACTTTTTCCTCTTCTTTATTCTTCTAGTTGAGCTCTGATCATCCAGTCATTGAAGCCAAGTTAAATGGATATTATCTGCCAGCGTGGGTGTTCTTGTGCATATGCCCTCTCTTCTTATCAGCTGGATGCTTCACTCTCCACTCTAGTCCTCTGTGGCTATGTCACTGACTCTGGGCCCAAGAGTCCCCAGGTCTTGCGACACTGCTGACCAACCAGGTCTCCACCTGGATTCACAGGAGTCTATTGAACATTGTAGGGCTTAGCTCGCAGCTTCATTGCTGCTTTTGCCTCACTTCCCCTTATCGGTAACAAACGTGGTCACCAATCAGAGTGTGTATTCCCATTGAGTCTTAGTCTTGAAGGGAATCCCCGACCACTTGCCTTGATGTCTCCTAGGCGAGCAACTTGCTTGTTCTTGTAGTAATCAGTTGGACTGCTGTTATTGTTTTGTATTTTTTCCTGTCGGTCTTTCTTTCAAGAATTATCTTCTGTTCTTCTAGCCGTTACAGGCTGGTCTGCTTGTGCTTTCAAGTGGAAATTTCCCTCCTCTGAAGACTCTGGATGCTGTTTCGGATTCCACCTTTGGTCTTCTGTAATGCAGAGGCTCCGCAGCAGCCTCCTTCACTAGGCACTCTGTAGCCTCATTTTAGCTTCTAAGAAGATGGACTTAAAAGCTTTCTATGGTGATATTTCTGGCTATTCCTTTCTCTCTCCCTCAAGTGTCTATTTTATAATGGTATGCCAGGGAAACCAAGATTCATAAGACAGCCAAGCATTTTAACTGGCATATTATTTTAAAACTAAATTTCATTACAATTCCCTTTGGGATTTAGAACAGAATTATAATCCAGAAACTATACTCGGAATAAATGATATTATTGCAATGTTGAGTCTTCTTATCCAAGAACATGACTTTCTTACAGTTTTTTCAGGTCTTCTTATATAATTCCTTTGGTAAATTTTACAGCTTTCTTTAGGTGTGTCTTGAGAATTGCATGTATAATATTAAATGTCAGGAAACAATCTGTACCCATGAAACAATTTCTGTAAAAAGTACAATATAAAGAAAGTATAACATGGTGGTTGGAGCCTTGGTGTGGTACTGTATAAGTACTGGACTTCTAACTACAAGGTCAGTGGTTTAAAACCACCAGCTATTCCTCATTCCTCAGAAACTCTATATAGGGTCGCTCGCTCTGAGTTAGAATCTACTCGATGGCACTCAACAACAACAACATAACATGGTGGCTAGAGAGAAGGCTCTGGAGCCAGGAAGACTGCTACTATTGAGCAACTCTGGCAAATTACTAAACCTTCTAGCCCTCATTTTTTCTCATCTGTATGATGGGTTAAAATGATTGGTTAGAGCAGAGAGGTTCAACAGAGTAGCTAGTTAAATGTGGATACCTGAATGAATTAAAATTAAACAAAATTAAAAAATTAATTCTTCAGTTACACTAGCCACATTTCAAGAGTTTAACAGCCATAGTGCAGACATAGTTACCTAACTATAGAAAGTTCCATTGGACAGTGCTGGTTTAGGGGACCAAATGATATAATGAGGCAAAGGCTTAGTACAGAGCCTAATACTCAGCAAGTGCTCAGTAAGTGTGACTGTTGTTAAGTGCTGTCGCGGTGGTTTCAGCTCATAGCGACTCTGTATAGGGTTTCCAAGGAGCAGCTGGTGAGTTTGAACCGCCAACCTGGTTCAAACTGACCTTACAACCTAGTGCTTTATCCCACAGCTCCACACCAGGACTCCACCAGTAAATATTAGCTGACATTATTAACAATAATGAACCATTATTTTTGGTCAAACCAAAGACTTAGATAAACGTAAGTTCAGATGAAAAAAGACGCAATGATGCAGTCTGCTTTCTGTAAGTAATGTTCTGTTGACAAGAGCTGGTCCTAAAGCCCTTTGTTTAACCACTCCTTACAGCAGAGGGATACCTCAGGGGACAAGGAGATTTTATATCAAAGCTACAAAGTAGCAGTTCTTGAGAGGACAGAAAGGAGAATAAGAATGTCTATGAATCCATGTTGGAAGAACTTTAAAGGCACGAGTTCCTATTTTGGGAGCCGGTCAGTAAAGCCTGACGTTAAGGTAAATAAATGGCAGGGGTACACTTCTATAGTTACAGTAAGACTGCAGGTAACAGACCTGAAAGAATGGGTTTGAGCAAAGTGGGAAGAAAGCAAACATGGGAAAAATGAGAACTCCTGAACAACAAAATTAATGGACTGAGCATAACAAATATAACTCCGCCTGGAAGTACAATGAACACCTTTTATGTCAAATGACTCTTTGGTTACATATAACGCCTGCTGGTGGAGCTCATTCCAACTATAATTATAGCCATTAGCAAGCTTAGTATGTGCGCTAGGAGGCACAAGGTTAAGAGTGTGGATTCTGGATTCAACTTGGATTTGAATACTGACTCTGACACTTAGTGTACAACTTTGGGCAAGTTACTTAACCTCTGCTTCCTCATCTGCAAAATGGGCTTAGCACCCTCTCCTTGGGGTTGCCGTGAGAGTCCAGCTCATGCGTATACAGCATTTATCAAAGCACCTGGCACCTTATAAGCACTCAACCAATGTTAACAACTAAGCAGATAATGATGATGGTGATGATGATGCAGTTCCACATACTATGTAGTCATGGCAACATGCCCGTGGGTCACAGAGGGAGGGAAGGGCTCAGCCAGAGCCAAAGCCAGACTTTAAGTCCAGGTTTTATTATCAATGCTGATTCAAGAGCCTGGAATGAATAATGTGATATAAAAAGTTATACCCTCTTTAAGTCCCCTTGTAGTACAATTTTAGGAGAACCCAAGAAAGTGAAATGTTGTCCTCCCCTCTTCTACATCATAAGAATTAGTCATGGGGGTTAGAAGGTTGACGTCTTTCTCCAGCTAGACTCCTTGGAAGATAGACCAAGGAGAAAAGCCAGGGGGGCTTCTTAAAGGAGAAAAGGCTGCCGGTGACTCCCCTGCTCCTCTAGGCCACACCAGCATCTCCCAGGAGCAAGGAAGGATTACTGTTAGGTGAACATCTGCAATCCTGGGCTAATCCAGAAGCTTTCCCCACTTCCTGCTGATCAGGCGGCCAAGTGGTTCTAAGTGTTTCCTTCCTGCCCATGTGGATTTGGGGAAAGGCAGTCATTTCTCTTAGAGGGTCAAATGCAACCTACAAGGGTAAGTCAAAAGGTACTGCTGCACTGGTTTTTGTTTCGTTTCGTTTTTTATATTCTGCTTTTCATTTTCATTGTTTCATGGTTTATGTCTGTTAATTCTTTCTTCTCCTTGTCTTTGCTTTCCAGTTCCTTGAATTTTATCCTTTGTCTCTACTTTTCGTTTTTCCTTCTCTTCTTCCGTTTCTCATTTCACATCTTTTGGTACTTCTTTACAACTCTCTACTTTCTCTTTTCATCTTCCTTTTCCCTGGTTTATATACATTTTGTTTTTTAATTTCTTTCTTTTATTTTCTCTCCAATATTTCACTTCCCTGTCCCTCTTTTATCTTTTTAGTTTATTGCATTATTTTTTTCTGGTTGTGGCCTGTTTTTATGTCTATCTTCTCCTTTATTATTTTCTCTTTTCATTGTTGGTTGCTTTTTACTCTGTTTGGTTCCCTTGTGTATATGTGTGTGTATTTGGGGATTTTTCTTTCCCACCTGACAGGGGGCAGCAACCATGTACATAGAGCCCTGCAACAACCATACCCTCTGCAGCTCCACCCACTGAGCAAGAGTCAACACCAGCTCCTATATCATCTGATCAATGATAGACAGCAGCCATCATCAGCCAAACCCACCTTAAACTAAGGTGTATGAAAATGAATGGAGAATGGTGCACATGCTTCCACTCTCTAACTACAACCACAGGAGACAGGGGCAGAGAGTCTAGGAACAGTTCAACATATAACCATCAATTTAAAACAAATACAACAATACCACAATGTCCCAGAGACAAGAGACAATTCTAGCTCACACAAAGAAACAAGAATGATCAAACAAATGGCCAAGATGAAGAGACAGAAAATGTGTGTGAGGAAGAAAAGGTAATGGAACTAACTGAAAAAGAATTCAAAGAGTGATATTTAGGTACCTTCAATGAATTGACAGAAGATTGAGGAAAGCAAACCTACAAGACTGAAAATAGGGAATGTTGTTGTTGTTGTTGTTGAGTGCCGTCGAGTCGGTTCCGACCCATAGCGACCCTGTACAGGGTTTCCAAGGCTGTAAATCTTTACGGGAGCAGAAAGCCTCATCTTTCTCCCGCGGAGCGGCTGGTAGTTTCGAACTGCTGGCCTTAAGGTTCGCAGCCTGATTCGTAACCACTACGCTACCAGAGCTCCTTGAAAACAGGGAATAGAGATACTGATTTATAATGAAGTCAACTGCAAAGCAAAAAGAAGGAACAGTGTAGTTACAGAACTTCAAATGGCAAGGAAGCCAAATAGATTTCAAGATAAAACAGACTGTTTTAAATGGGGGGTTAAAATTACAGGGTAATCTCAAAGAAAATTAATATGCCTTCACATCAAAATGTGACAAAGACAAAGTCAAATATGATAATGAAATGTACAAAGACCTTGAATTAGAAAACCAAAAGGGAAGAACACACTCATCATTTCTCAAGCTGACGGAATTGAATAAATCATTCAAACCTCAACTTTTGGCATTGGAGGATTCTATGGGCAAAATACTGAATTATGAAAAAAAACATCAAAGAATCTGGAAGGAATACAAAGAGTCACGGTACGAAAAAGAAATGGTCAATGTTCAACCATTTCAAGAGGTAGCATGTGATCAAGAGCCAACGATGCTGAAAGAAGAAGTCCAAGTGCACTGAAGTCACTGGCAAAGAACAGGGCACTTGGAAATGATGGAATACAAACTGAAATCTTTTAATACTCACTCACTCATCTATGCCAAGAAATCTGGAATAGAATTACCTGGCCAACTGACTGGAAGAGATGTGTATTTGTACCCATTCTAAAGAGAGGTGACCCAATGGAATGCGGACATCATTGGACAATATCATTGATATTCCATATGAGCTGCAAGCATACATTAAACAGAGAACTTCCAGAGGGCCAAGCCAGATTCAGAAGAGGACATGGAATGAGGGATTTCATTGCTGACATCAGATGGGTCTTGGCTGAAAGCAGAGACTACCAGAAAGATGTTTACCTGTGCTTCATTAACTAAACAAAGGCTTTCAATTGTGTGGATCATGACAAGCTATGGACAACATTGTCAAGTATGAGTATTTTAGAACACTTAATTGTGCTCACAAGGTACCTGTACATAGACTAAGAGGCAGTTGTTTGAAAAGAACAAGGAAACACCAAATAGTTTAAAATTAGGAAAGGTGTGTGCTAAGGTTGTATTCTTCTTCTTTTTTTTTTTTTTTTTAGGGTTGTATTCTTTCACCATACTTATTCAATCTGTATGCTGGACAAATAATCTGAGAAGATGGATTATATGAAGAAAAACGTGGCATTAAGCAAATCTGATGTAGAAGACCTCTTTTAAAGTGTTTAAGAGTAAAAATCAGTTTGTGGACTAAGGTTTGCCTGACCCAAGCCATGACATTTTCAATTATGTCATCCATATGTGAACATTGGACAATGAATAAGGAAGAATTGATGCAGTTGAGTTATGGTGTTGGAGAAGAATATTGAAAGTTCTGTGGACTTCCAGAAAAACAAACAAATCTATACTGGAAGAAGTACAGCTAAAATCCTCCTTAGAAGCCAGGAGGGAAAGATTTCATTGCTCATTCTTCACACATATTATCAGGAGGGACTAGTCCCTGGAGAAGGATATCATGCTTGGTAAAGTGGGGGGGTCAGCGAAACAGAGGAAGGTCCCTAACAAGATGGACTGGCACAGTGGCAGCAGCAATGGGCTAAATCATAACTGTGAGGATGGCACAAGACCGGGCATTGTTTCATTTGGTTGTGCATAGGGTCACTATGAGTCAGAACCACATCAGTAGCGCCTAACAACAAAAACAATTCTGAAAATAGTGCCCAATGATGCAATGGATGTGGAGTATGAGAGAAAAGAGATGATTCTAAGGTGTATGGTCTGAGAAACTTAGTACCAGTGTCATTTCTTAAGATGGGAAATGCTCAGGGAAGGACCAGGTGGAGGGTGGCAGGGGTCAGAGGTTCTTCTCTGATCAATGATGGGGGTGGGATGGTTGGTTCTGACTCACAGTAACCCTGCAGAGGGTTTCCAAGGCTGTAAATCTTTACGTGAGCAGAAAGATTAATCTTTTCCCTGCGGAGTGATTGGTAGATTTGAACTACTAACCTTGCAGTGAGCAGCCCAGTTCATAATCCACTAGGCGACCAGGGCTCCTTGTATGATCCATAAATTCCCACTATAATTAATTCCTGGCATGGTGCTGAAGGCTAGGCCCTGGACTGCAAAGGGTGGTTCAAACCCACCAGCTGCTCCTCAGAATCCCTATACAGGTTTGCTATGAGTCAGAACTGACTTGATGGCATTTAACAGCAACAACATAATAACAATAAATTCCACTTCTCTGACACCACCTAAACACAAGAAATTCAGTTTACATTCAAATCAACTCAGTTCAGTTCCAATTCAAAAGCACCTGTAGTGCTTCCTCCTCTTACCACAACCACCCCAGTAAGATCAGACCTGAATCTACAATGAATCTACGTTAAAGCACACATCCTCCAGGCTGCCACGTCTGCCCCAGGCTTCAGACACCAGTCACATGCTTGGGGGCTCCCATGACACCCTTACTTTTACAAATCTACAAATGTGGGGGTTCCTTCTACTCTTCCTCACGATGTCAGCCATGAGCTCAAGCTGGGTGGGGTTCCCTGGGCTCCCACTACCCCTTTGGGTTTGATAATTTGCTAGAGTGATTCACAGAACTCACAGAAAGTATAGTAATTTATATTACATTTTTATTATAGCAAAAAGGACACAGATGAAGAGACACATAGAGCGAGGTCTAGGAGGGTTCCCAACATGGAGATGCCATATCCCAAATGGAATACTCCACCCTCCCACCAACCTAACAACTACTACTCATCCACAATCACTGATGCCTAACTGCAGCCAGGATGGCCAGAGGCCCTTATTGGACCTTCTTAGGTAGGTATCGGATTCCTGGTGTGGCGCTGTGAGTTAAAGCGCTGGACCGCAAAGTTGGTTTGAACCACGAGGCCAGCGGTTCAACCTCACCAGCCGCTCTTTGGAAACCCTATACAGGGTCGCTATGAGTATGAACCGACTCAACGACACTTAACAACAACAAGGTAGGTATGGAGGAGTCCTGGTGTGGTGCTGTAGAGTAAGCATTCAACTGCAAAGTTGGTTTGAACCACAATGTCGGTAGTTCAAACTCACCAGCCACTCCTTGGAAACCCTACACAAGTTCACTATGAGTCAGAACTGATTCAACAGCACTTAACAATAATAACAACAGGTAGGTATGACTGAACCATGTCCCCTCCTTCTTCACACCCCAGGTTAGCTGAAATCAAGGGTTGAGTCTTTCTTACCTGTTGTTGTTGTTGTTAATGCCATCAAGTGGCTTCCCACTTATAGTGACCCTGTATAGGGTTTACAAGGAACAACTGGTGGGTTTGAGCTGCCGACCTTGCAGTTGGCTCTCCAGTGCCTTTCCTACAGTGTCACACCCTACCCCTATTCAAGCAGCATCTCACTAGTATAAACCCTTAGGTGTAGTCTGGACTCATTCAATCATCAGGGAAACCACAAAGCATTAGAGGTCAGCTCTCAGGAAACCAGGACAATGACCAAACCCCTCTGGCCAAAGTTAAATTCTTTATCCCACACCAAAATACAGAAATCTAAGTGGAAATGTCAAAGGGACAACTGTATAAATGGATGTGGAGTGGAGGGAAAGGCCTAGGTGGTTTGTTGTTGTTGTTGTTAGGTGCCATCAAATCAGTATCAACTCATATCGATCCTGTGCACAACAGAACAAAACACTACCCGGTCCTGGGCCAACTTCACAATTGTTGCTATGCCTGAGCCCACTGCTGCCACCACTGTGCCAATCTATCTCATTGGGGGTCTTCCTCTTTTTCTCTGACTCTCCACTTTACCAAACATGGTATCTTTCTCCAGGGACTGGTCCCTCCTGATAATAAGTTCAAAGTATGAGAGATGAAGTCTGGCCATCCTGGCTTCCAAGGAGCACTCTGGCCGTACTTCTTCCAACACAAACCTATTTGTTCTTTTGGCAGTTCATGGTACTTTTAATATTCTCCTCCAACACCATAACTCAAAATGTATCAATTCTTCTACAGTCTTCCTTAGTCACTTTTCCAGCTTTCACATGCATATGAAATTACTGAAAATACCATGGATTGGGTCAGGCGCACCTTGGTCCTCAAACTGGTATCTTTGCTCTTCAACACTTTAAAAAGGTCTTGTGCAGCAGATTTGCCTAATGAAATACGTCATTTGATTTCTTGATTGCTACCAAGGTTATGGGGGGATGTAAAGCTCGAAATGGATGGGCTCATGGAATTGGATGAAGCCATTGTGGGAGCACCGAAAGAAGTTATGCATTGTTTGGACAGTGTCTGACCATATACATCCCTGGACCCATTTTAATCCCCACTCATCTGTTCATTTGTCCTACTGTGGTGGTTTGTGTGTCAATGATTCTGGAAGTTATGCCACTGGTATTTTAAATATCAGGGTCACCCATGGTGGACAAGTTTCAGCAGAGCTTCCAGGCTAAGACAGATGAGGAAGAATGAGAGGTGACCATCTTTTGAACGGTTAACCACTGAAAACCTTATAAATAGTAGAACACTGTCTGATGTGGTGCTGGACATGAGCCCCTTAGGATGGAAGGCACTTAAAATACAACTGGGGAAGAGTTGCCTCCTCAGAGTAGAGCTGACCTTAATAAAGTAACGGAATAAGCTTTCGGTTCTCCAGTCTGCCCGGAGCCTTGTTTTGGCTGATGGTATGGAGCTTTTCCACCACCTTTTCCCACAGGTGTGGTCATTTTGATTTCTGTGTATTCCATCTGGTGAGCTCCATGTGTACAATCAACTTTTAGGTTGTTTTAAAAAAAAGGCATTTGCAATGATTAAGTCATTGGTCTGACAAAATTCTATCATGTGGAGAAAAATTAATGTTTTTTAAATTTATAGGTCTCATTTTTGTGTTGGGTAACACTTCTCTCTCCTTTTTAAAAGTTAAGTATTCTTCAACATTTTTCTTGAATTTCATTAAGTAGCCCCATTGCTTTTGGAATCTTAGTGTACTGTTCAGGGGTTAGGTAACAGCAGTAAATGTACACTTTTAAAACTTTTATATTAAGTATTATAAAAATTGTAGTAACAATCTAATCAGTCTAAATATTCTCAAGCAGTGAAATATATTTTGACTAAGTGAAGAAAAAAAATTCTATCACTGATCTACAGCATCACATCCTATTATCACAAAGGCCATATCTCCAACTACTGATCCTTTTTGTATGTTTCCAACCTTTGCATTTCCATCAACAGTAATTATTACCACATCTTCAGGGCATGTTTGATCAATTTGAGACTGAAGAAGTTGGTGGAATTCTCCAATTTCATCATCACTGGCTTTAGTTGTTGGTGAGTAAATCTGAAAAATAAGGGTATTAGCTGGTCTCCCTGTAGGTGTGTGGCTATAACCGTACCAGAGATAACACTGTGCTTCAAGACAGATCTTGAAATGTTTCTTTTGATGATGAATGCGACACCATTCCTGGCATAGAACATGACTATCAGATTCAAAATGGCCAATACCAGTCCATTTATGTATTTTCCATTTCATTTTTGACAACTTCCAATTTTCCTACATTCATACTTCGCACACTTCATGTTCTGATCATTAATGGATGCTTCCAGATGTGTGTCCTCATTCTGAGTTGTGCCCCAACAGCAAATGAAGGTTCCAAAAGCTTTACTTGATTTGCATCATCATGGTCTGCATCATCATGGTCAACTTTACTTTGTTTGATGAGGCAGCTCTTCCCCAGTCGTGTTCCTCAGTGGTCTGTCAGTTTGTCGTACTGTGGTGGCTTGCATGTTGCCGTAATTCTGGAAACTATGCCACCAGTATTTTAAATATGAGCAGGGTCTCACCCATGGTGGACAGGTTTCAGCTGAGCTTCCAGACTTAGACAGATTAGGAAGACAGAGAGGCGGATTGAAAATGTTATGAATAGTAGTGGAACACTGCCAGATAGCACCAGACTATTGATTACTGAAACATTACAAATAGTACCAGAATATTGTCAGATACAGTGCTGGAAGATGAGCCCCTCAAAATATGACTGGGGAAGAGCTGCCACCTCCAAGTGGAGCTTAAGGTTGGAAGGTGTAATGAACCTGGATGACAAAGCAGAACTACCTCATAAGGTTTCCTACACTGTAATCTCCATCCCCCCTCATTTTATCTTGCTGTTATTGAAAATCTAGACAGCAAAACAGACACCAACTCAACAGTTTTACATGTACCATTCCACGACATTGCTTACATTCTTCAAGTTGTACAACTAATCTCATTCGCTTATCTAAGCTGTTCCTCTTTCATCAACATAAACTCACTGCCCACTAAGGTTTCTAGCTAATCTCTTACATTGTCACCGTCAATTTGATCACATACAAATCAAATTCAAAACCCACTGCCAATGAGTCAATTCCAACTTACAGTGACTCTGTATGGGGTTTCCGAGGCTATAAATCTTTATTGGAGCAGAAAGCCTCATGTTTCTCCTACATAGTGGCTGGTGAGTTTGAACTGCCAACCTGTGGTAAGAAGTTTAGTGCTTATCCTAACAGTCTCCATTTGATCACATACAGATAGTTCTTGAAAGAGCATAATGCTCAAGGCAAACATTTTTTTACTAGTTAAACTAAACTATTCTTGGAGTCCTGGGATGTTGCTGTGAGTCAGAACTGATTTGAAGGCACTCAACAACAATAACAAGGAGCTCTGGTAGCGTAGTGGTTACGAGTCGGGCTGCCAACCTTAAGGTCAGCAGTTCGAAACTACCAGCAGTTCCACGGGAGAAAGATGAGGCGTTCTGCTCCCGTAAAGATTTACAGCCTTGGAAACCCTGTTGTTCAGGGTCACTATGAGTCGGAACCAACTCCACGGTACTTAACAACAACAATAACAAACTATTGTTTGGTCATAAGAAGACGCCATCTTCACATCAAGTATCAATGCTATCACCTCTGTATATAAGGTAGATAGGGATGGGCAAGTTAGACATTAGCAACCAAAATGAGGGGTGATAAAGGCTCAAAGTGACTGGCTTACAAGGTTTCTAGAGGGAGTTTAGTTTAAGAGTGTGTGAGGGAAGTCCACCGAATAGTTTCATCTTGTCTAGATGGGTCTGGTAAAAAGAGACGGGGATAAGATTCTTATGATTCAATAGTGAGTAATTGTTATCCTGACTAATTGTGACAGTCACAATTGTAAAAGTAGAAGTTTTGTAACAAAAACTGGGAAGTAGTTAATCTTAGAGTTTGGAAAAAGAGGACCCTAGGACCATCAAGCGGAAGGCAGTACCCTATCCAGAGAAGCAGCGACACCAGAGATGGACACAGAGATGGGGACATGGAGAAAGGGAGCAACTGAGGACTCTAGAGTCATGGAAAGAGAGGGGCTGAGAGCTGGAGGCCAGGAGGCAGACTTTCAGAAGGTGCCCTTTGGTGGTTTAATTTATTACATATGCATGAGTGTTGATTTTTTTAAAAAAAGAGCTAAAATGAATAGAGAGAAATACTGTTAACTGATGGTACATGGAGGGGATTATAATCATTGTAATGAAACAAGGTGTATGATTTGCTGAATGTAAAAAACCTGATAATCTGCCCTGGAAACTTTCACTCAATTCATAATAAAAACATTAATTAAAAAAACAAAACAGACGACTCCAGGAAGATTTAAAGATTTTCTCAGGGGAATAGTTTCAGGAGTTCACCCACCCTCCATGACTCCAGAAAATCTACAGCTCACGAAACTCTGAAATTCTATCCTGCATTTCCCCTCTTTTGACCAGGATTCTGCTACAGCATCTTATATCAAAACGGTAGCCAGGCACCATCCAGTTCTTCTGGTCTCATGGCAAATGATGCAGTTGTTCATGGGGGCAATTAGCCACACATCCCATATCCTCCTCTTATTCCTGACTCTTCTTTGGTTGCTCCACTTGAACAAAGACCAATGGTTGTGCCTTGGATGATCGCTTATGAGCTTTGAAGACCCTAGGCACTACACACTGATTAGGAGGTAGAACAGAAGCATTAAATGCTTTATTAGGCCCATTAGCTGGGATGTGCCATGAAACCATAACCCTATACTACCAAATCAAGGAACTAAATCCCATGAGGTGTTTGGTTATATATAAGCAGCCTCAGCAGCTACTCTCTCTCTTCATGGTCATTGTTGTAAATAGATCTACCACACAACTTTTGCCAATTCAACTTTTTAAATAGGTGTACAACTTACGGACAGCAATTTACAACAATCTACCCTCATCAATGCAATTTTCCCATTAACACTCCCTCCTACTCCTGATAAAACAGCAAATAAACTTTGGTCTATTGGTCTATATACATTTGCTCTTTACTGTCTTTTTATATACACATGTCCCTTTGTGACTTGAGTCTCTGATTTCAAGTCTTTGGGGTATGTTCCTAAGAGTGGGTATTACCAAGATAGGATGGGACCCACCACCCAAGGGAGTGCTACTCACAGATGGGAACACAGCCAAAAGGCCCAGGCGCACAGATACAAGTAAGAGGGAATACTTGTCTGTGGAAGAATGATGTTACTGCCAGACGAAAACTTTTTTAAATAAGCAAAGTCAGAGGGAAATAAAGAAGACAGATCAACACTGAGATTTGAGGGAAAAAAAGTTGTGGTTTCTCTGAAGTCCATTAACTAAGAGGCCTCCGTTCCCAACGGATGTTCACAGACCAGCCTTGGGTGTGTTAAGCTGCGCCTCTCATTCTGCTCCAGTTCCGTGGGCGCATTCAGGCACCAGGGCCAGGGAGAGCTTGGATGCCTTAAAGCCAAGAGGCGGGGCTCCCTGATGAGTGCTCCGAGAACACAGGCATCCCGAGACAGTGTCAGACCCCATGGCTGTGGGGAAATGTGGGTGGCACACTCCAGCAGGCCAAGAAATGCCTGACTCAGAGCATTTCAATAGGACCAATCCAAGTCTCTGCTCTGAGCCCGGCCCTCTCGGCCTTGTCTCTCTCTCTTAGACACACACAGACACAAAACAATTCTAAAGACTGTGCTTTGCACCAAGAACTCCTTTCAGAATTGGTCCTGGATAGGGAGCTCAAAGGTAGCCATGAAAAATTAGAAATGACCAAATGAAAGTAAGACACCCCCTTTCATGAGGCTGCCCAGGACAATCGATGATGATCTGGAATCTAAATTTGCTACCAATTCACAGGTTATACTGGAGGAGTCGTAGTGGCATGGGAGAGAGGAAGAACATCGCTTCTGTTTTCAGTTTTATAGAATACACAATAAAGGTTGAGAATCTCTAACACCTTCGAGAGAACCAGTGAGACTGGACAGATGCTGGGGTGTGTACACGTCTGTCTTAAATGTCTGACCACTATCTGGGCCCCTCTAGTGCCCGCTCCGTCCCTGAGTACTACACACGGACCAGGCCTGTGCAGGACAAACAGCCTGCTGTCACATGATGTGCCTCTCTCTTCTATCCTGGGAGGAGGTCGCCAGGTAACACCGGTCTCCCCAGTGGCTCCACATAAACCAGATATACTTAAATGACACTGGTTAGGCCTCAGCAATCCAGGTCTGGGAGGTGGACACTCTGCTGTTGTTGTTGTTAGATGCCATCCTGTCTGCTCTGACTCATAGTGACCCTATGACGAAACACTGCCCAGTCCTGCACCATCGTTACAATTTGAACCCATTGTTGTGTCACCATGTCATTCCATCTCTTTGGAGGGCTTGGGGGGGGGGGTCTTCCTCTTTTTCACTGACTCTCCACTTTATCAAGTATGATATCCTTCTCCACGGACTGGTCCCTCCTGAAAATATGTCTGAAATACAAAGATGAAGTTTCACCATTCTGGACTCTAAGGAGCATTCTGACTGTACTTCATCCAAAAGATTTGTTTGTTCTTCTGGCAGTCCATGGTACTTTCAATATTCCAATTAACTCAAATGCACCAATTCTTCTACGGTCTTCCTTATTCACTGCCCAACTGTCACATGCATATGAGGTTATTGAAACTGTCCTTAAACTGACATCTTTGCTCTTCAACAGATTCGAAAGAGATCTTACGTAGCAGATTTGCCCAATGTAAAACTTCATTTGATTTCTTGACTGCTACTTCCATGAATGTTGATAGTGGATCTAAGCAAAATGAAGTCTTTGACTTCAATCTTTTCTTTATCTATCATGATGTTATTTATTGGTCCAGGGATGCTAACCTTCTGGTTAGTAACTGAGCCAATCACATCCTCCTAGGGACACTCTAAGGGCCACACCCATGAGGCTGACCTTCACTTGATGCAGCTGCAGGGAGCACTGCAGTGGGGGACAAGTCTTGTGGAAAGTGAAAGGGTGCAGCCTGCCTTGTGCTTTGGAATTCTTGATTCAGTGTGGCTACGTAAGTCAAACGACCCCTCACAGACGCCCATTCTTCTTTCCCAGGTACACATTCAAGGTGTGGTGTTGTGAATTATCTAATGTCTCTTCTAGCCATAGTCTGTAACTCCCACCTTTCTGCCCTGCTGGGTCTGAGCACCAGATGATAGGAGACAATGCTGGTAGGAATGATACGATTCAGCTGTGGATGTTAGGAGCGTTCCCTGTCACTGTAAAAACTTGGTCTAAAATGAATCGTCTCAGAAGCAAAAGGGGACTCTCTCTACCATCAAATAAGAGTCATGAGAGGTGTGTGTCCTTTGAACCCTGAGATCCCTGAGCACTGAACCTCCTGGACCGAGGGACAGAAAGCTGTGACACCGGAGGACGGGCAGTGGAGCAGCAGCAGCAGTAGAACCAGGAACCAGAGCACGAGACAGAATAATGGGTTTCCCAGCCCACAGAGCAAGTCAAGCTTAGTGACTCTGGGCAGGAGTGGAGTGCCTCCGGGCATTTCCGTGGGAGAGCTAGGTTTGCTGAGCTACCGAACTAGAACTGAGTGGTTTCAGGCTGAGGCTTATGGTGCAGTGTCGTCTCCTGTGGGCATTTATCAGCAGCTGCCTGAACCACCGTGCCCTGAGCAGTTTTGACCACGAATTGTAACCCGTTAATTTCTCTTTTTTGAAGTCCTGGTGTGGTGCTATAAGATAAGCACTTAACTTTAAAGCTGGTTTGAACCACAAAGCTGGCAGTTCAAACTTACCAGCCACTCCTAAGAAACCCTAGACAGGGTCACTATGAGTCGGAACCAACAACAACAACAACAACAACTTTTCCCTTTTAAAGCATGGAGCGCTGAGTATAGTATCTGAGTCCTGTGATAGCGCTGTGGGAGGGATGGTTAATGCCGCTATTTATTTATTTATTTATGCAAGAGGCAAAGTTCAAGTCACGTGATATTGTGTATCCATTTTGGGGGTGGATGCCCTCAGATCTTAGTAGCCTTGGTGCGGCGCTGTGGGATAAAGCACTGTACTACAAGGTCAGCAGTTCAAGTTCAAGCTACTTGGAAACCCTATACAAGGGTCACTATGAGTTGGAACCGACTCAACTCGATGGCACTTCACAATAAAAATAATAAATAACGTCCTCAGACCTGGATAGCAGACTCCTCCAGGGATCGGGACCCCAGGGAAAAACCAAGTCCACTGCTATCAAGTCCACTTTAACTCATCTCAAGACTGTCTTCTTTCCAGGAGAAGATAGTCTCAACGTTCTCCCTTAGAGCGGTTGGTGGATTTAAACCATCGACCTTGCAGTTAGCAGCCTAATACCTAACCCACTGAACCAATCATATTCAGTGACAGCTGGGGAAGAGTTGGTGTGGTTAGACTACCAGGTGTCCCTTCAGGGAAGTCACCAGAACAGCGTTGTACTGGATCCTGCTTCAGCAATTTGTACTGGCTTCAGGCATAGATATGAAGGGATGGGCAGTGCTTACCACCCATCCTCTGAAAAAGACAAACAAGTAAATAAGGCAGGCAGGTTGGAGTCTTTTCAGACTCAGCAAAGCTTTTCTTTCTTTCTTTTTTTTAATGTTTTATTGTGAATTATGGGATAGCTTACATGGGAGAACATTAGTTTTACATTCATCCTATAGTATATCATTTCATTGCCATGGTTACAATCCCCTCCATGCATCATCAACCAACAAAAAGGTAGGTATACCCTGCAAGCCTGTCCCCCGGTCGTCAGCACACAGCCCCTCTCCCTCTCTGGGTCTAGAGTCCCCAGCTGCTCCCTCTCTCCACGTCATCGTCTCCATCTCTGGAGTCACTGCCTCTCTAGGTAGGGTCCCTCTCTCCGCTTTTCTCCCTCGATGGTCCCAGGGACCTCCGCTCCTGGACTGCAAAGCTAATCAATCACTCCCCTCATTTTGCTACATCAGCAAAGCTTTTCTTAAGAACACTAATGTCTGTTTTACACGATCCAAGGAATGGAAGGCCACTGCCAACAGCATTTCTATAGAGAAATATCCAGCTAGAATCTAAGGTAAGCTTGGGTGCTGGCCAGAGCTGAAGATCGTTGGCTTCAGAACCTAAAAGCAAAAGAGCCTTTAGAAATGGTCTGGTCAGGAAGCAGAGATTCCTGGGGGCCTCCTAGCAATAAGAATGCCCTGTGCAGGAGGGTATGTGAAGAGAGAGTGTGAGAGAGGTTAGCGGTGAATGAAATTCTGACTACTAAATGAGCCAAAAGTCAAAAACTTCATCACTTAGCCAGAACCCTCGGTGTACAGGCCAGGAAACTGGGGTTCTGGGAGGTGAAGGCACTTGCTGGTTGGCCCAGTAGTCCTTCCACTTCACTCAAAGTCTTGGCCACATCTGCTTAGACACCAGAGACAACTTCTCCTAGTGTCCCTCCTTCCTCCAACACACCTGGGGACATAGTGACAGTTGAGGGCACCTAGGGACTAACTAGACCTCACAATGTCTTCCAGAGGAAGGTACACCAGTACTGACAGCAGCCTGTGTGAGGAGCTGGGAGCCAGTGTCAGGAATGACCTGGTCACTTCTGTCCTAGACAGAGAGGATCAACAGAGGCTTTGGCTGCTAGGGACCAGGTGATCCATGAGAACCAGGCCACTACAATGCTTCTGATTTACTCTCCTAATTAAAAAATCTCTAACTTAAGATTCTACCTCAGCTTAGCTGAGAAACGATCTCAGAACCAGCAAGCTCAGTAGAAATCCCTGCACAAGAACCAATTCAACAGCCCATTCACAGCCTGGTTTCTTGGTGGGGCTGGAAAACACCATCCTGTGGGTCAGCCAATGGGCCAGCCAATGCCCCAGCTGGGCAGCATCCTTGGACTGATCAGCAACCCATATATAGCAAACTCATGAAGGATGCTTCCATGGGCCTCCAAGGTTCTTTAAGCATGTCTGATGAATATCAATGCTCCTTAACCATTCATTTGTCATTAAATACAGTAGCCAATTATAAACTGTCTTTCCCCACTTCCCAAATTACTGTTCATTAGTTTCTTTGCAGGACAATGGTCAGGCCCTCTGTTTTACTGGCAGCTCTGATATTTCTCAGAGAAATGTGGGGAAAAGCAGGTGCTTGAATTATGAGAAGATTTCACCTTTTGAAATG
This sequence comes from Chrysochloris asiatica, assembly GCF_000296735.1. Classification (NCBI taxonomy): domain Eukaryota; kingdom Metazoa; phylum Chordata; class Mammalia; order Afrosoricida; family Chrysochloridae; genus Chrysochloris; species Chrysochloris asiatica. Next base: position 5,114,475 of record NW_006408608.1, read on the forward strand.
GTGGTGGTGGTGTGTGAGTAGAGTCAATTCCGACTCATAGTGACCCTGTACAGGGTTTCCCAGGCGATAAATCTTTACGGGAGCATAAAACCTCATCTTTCTCCCATGGAATGATGGGTAAATTCGAACTGCTGCCTTCCAATTGGCAGCTCAGCTCATAATCCCTTATGCTATCAAGGGTGATAGATGAAAGGGATTTGGCCGAGTTGGGCACAGACCTCTTGGGTCATTTACCAACTCAAAGTTCCCCCAAATGCCTCTACTTCCTGCAAGGGGAGGGCCCAAGTCTCAAGGTACTTTGAACTCAGCCCAGAACTTGACATCTTAAGGAGGGACCAAGGACTCCTTTCAAAGTGTGTGTGTGCGGCGGGGGAAGAAGGGATGATAAGAGACTCTGCCAAGAGGTCCCCAGGCAAACACCAGAGACCCAGCAGGCAGCTAATCGTCTGAGAGAACAGGTGGCACCCATGATTCTCCTCTATTCCGGTGGAGAGCCTGCACTTCTTTTCAGCGCACTCCCCACTGGCACCGGCAGGAGGTCAGAGGCTTTTCAAATCCTCATTTTAGCCAAATTCAAAGCACAGAAGCTTTTGCTGGTTCTGTGTTCATTTTTCACTTCCCTTTTCTTCTGCTATATCTATAGCATGACTTCATGAGTTGCCTCCTCCACCCAGACAACCAGTTTCTTAGTAAGGGAAAATAGTCATCAAGGCACTATCTAAATCACAATGTAGGGTTGGGACCCCTACCTCCATTCCAAGGCCTATATAATACAGTGAAGTACTTTAAGGTTAAAATTAAATTCAGGGTTAGGATGCATGATGAGAACTTCATGGATTACAAATCCAGACGGTCATTAAAAGGACATTAGAGGGGCTTGGGATACAGACTTACTGCTGTTGTTAAGTGCCTTCGAGTCCGTTCTGACCCATAGCAACATAGGGTTTCCAAGGCTAGTAAGTTTGAACTGACGACCCTGCAGTTCAAACCGACTTTGCAGTCCAGCACATTAACCCACAGCGCCAGCCCAGGACTCCCGGGATACAGACTTATTCCACTGCAGTTTGCTAAATGCCGGACTTCTCTTTTAGAACGTAAGCCTCTGGAGGCAGTCAGTGGAATGTTTTGCTCAATGCTGATTCCTAGTGCCCAGAAGTGAGCATAATCGTCACTCAGCAAATATCCGTTCAGTGACTAGATAGATGAGTTTATGATGGATTCAATGGGACATATTACCAGTTATAACTTTAAGATACACATGCTGGAATTGAAAGGACTCAGAGAAATGGAAAGAGCAAGAACCAAAAAACTGATTTCCATCCCAGCTTTGTCCCTGACAAGCCTTGTAACCCTGGCAGGTGGCGTCTCTGAAATGCCCACTTCCCTCATGTTTGAAGTGGGACCACCACTCATCTACAGTGTGTTGTACTGTGGTGGCTTGTGTGCTGCTGTGATGCTGGCAGCAAGGCCACCAGCACTTTAAATACCAGCAGGGTCACCCACAGTGGACAGGTTTCAGAAACTGCGATCCGGCTTTATCCTGACTGATGGAATGGGCCCGAGCATCAAGCCAAGTGCAGTGCCTGGCCTACAGGAGGTGCTGGAGAAATGGAGAGTCTGTGGTTTTATTGTCCTCCTTCCTCTTGGTGTATGCGGACAACCCATGACTCAGTGTCTGTGAACACCAAAAAGAAAGAACTTGGGGCGGGGAGGGGTGTGGGAATGTGAAGAGAGCAGGTTGACGACTCACTGAAGTTCAGTTTGGCGGCTTTTTCAGGTTTTAGTGGTCTGCGTTTGTCTCTTCCGTGTCCACACACATGACTGGGCATTTTAGACTCAGTGATTTCCAACTGTTAATTACAGTGACCCTGAAGGGAGGGGTGGCGGTTACAGGAAATAAATACTTTCTTCCTTATGTATATCTGGAATGTTTGTAAATACTTATAAGCACAGTGGGAAGAGATGGCATTACAAATGCAAACTGGGGAAGAAAACCTGTGTGGCAGGGCCAGCTGCCTGGCTGATAAGAGTGGGACCCTCTCGAGGTCCAGTCAAATGGACTCCCCCAGAAATTTTCCTTATTCTCCTGCCTTGAATGGAGGTTCTAGAATGTTCACACTTGGAGTCAGCTGCAATAAGAGTTGGAAATCAAAGTTCCCACAAAGCACCAGGCTCTGCTGGCTGGTTCAGACACTTGGGGAGGAAACTCTCCGCCCAGGGCTGGCCACTTCACTGGATTACTGCTGAGATACCGGCTTTACCAGCAGCAGAGCCACCTGCAGAGCTTTTTGAATCCTGAGAGAGGAGAGACCCACTATACTCTTCAGATGCAGGATAGCATGCTCTTGTCAGGATGGCGAATCCCCGATACCCAGGACAAGCATTGTTGACTAGAGAGGGAGGATGGCCATGGTCCCTACAAATAGATAGCAACCCACCTCTCACACAGTAGTCACACTCTGGTACCAGCTCCACATTAAAATGTATCTTGACCCCTCTGTCTCCTGCTCAACAGTGGTTTCCAAGCTTAATGTTTTTCTCAGTTTGCAGATTTTCAATCTTGCTGGGAATAGCATTCCACACTGCTCCACCTGGATGAGTTTTGAGGGGGACCAGCATGAACTCCATCTGAAATCCCTAAGTGTTTGAACAGGGAGCTGAGTACTGCCAGATGGTGACCTGTTTTCTATTCAGCCCCAGGTGCAGGTGAGCTTTCCACCTGACCTCCAATCATCAAACAGGGCCTATCAATGTAGATATGCTTGGACCTAACCACACAGAGAAAGAGAGGGCCCAAGGTGGACTGTGACGGGAAGAAAGGGCCACAGTGTCCGAACACTTCAAACAGAAACCTGATACTGGAGAAGCATTTTGTAAAAGAAGAAACGGAGCTTAAACTGAATGGGCAGTGCTCAGAAAACAGTCACCCCTGCTCCACATGTGTCAACTCTGGGCTTGGGTGGAGTTACTCCCAGGGCTGAGAGGCCGCTGTGCACCCTTCTGTGGTTCCTGGTCAGGGCCTTCAGGTCCCTCCCAAACCTCACTAGACCAAAAAGTCAAAACCATTGCTATTGAGTCCATTCCGACTCAAGGAGACCCTATGTGGTCCAGAGCAGAACTGAACTCTGTAAGGTTTTCATGGCTGTTATCCGTATGGCAGCAGATTTCCAGGCCTTACTTACGCAGCAACACTGACTGGCTTCAGACTGCTCTGAACTTCTTGGTTAGTAGTTGAGCACAAACCCCTTTGTGTTCACCCAGAAGCTTTACTAAACCCACTGCTGTTGAGTAGATTCCAACTCCTCACAACACTGTTGGGCAGAGTAGAACTGCCCCATAGAGTTTCTTTTCCTAGGATGTAAACCTTTACAGAAGCAGACACACATCTTTCTGCTGCAGACTGGTTTCATCTGCTGACCTTGCTAAGTGCTTAACCACTGAGCCACCAGGGCTCCTTTGGGGATATTACTGGACGGAATAAGAAAGTTACTGCCTCTGCAGCTCACAGCAGGCCACAGGCAGGGGAGGAAGAAGTAAAGAGAAGGAACACGGGGCTATAAAATATGCATGTAGGCATTCTTTTATAGAGATCTTTGTTCTGGTGGTCCAGGCCATGACTTTTCAGAACCTTTACAACTCTTAGGAGTTTTTCTGTGAAACCAGAGAAAAAACTATTGATCTAAGTCAAATGGTCAATATAATTCTCACATTTATCTACCAGGCCCTGTCCAAAAATGAGTTGCCTCTGTTAATTTTTAATGTACTGGCAGACCAAATCTACTCGTTTCTGTAGGAAAAAACAGAGCAAGGCCACACTCCGGAGGGTTTTTCAGCTGCACAGCCGGACCGGGCCGGTGGAAGTGTAACAGCTGCAGCCCATTGGCAGTGTCAGTTGATCGGACGGGGGAGACTCCTGCTCAGCACAGCATGTGCCTGGCTGGAAATAGACCCTCTCAGAGCCTACAGTGTTAGACAGTAAATGGCTGTCTAGACCAGGGTTGCTGAATAGCCTACAGGAGAGGATGTCATGGCTTAGCTGAGGCAAGGCTTACTTATTAAAAATTCATTTACCCTGTTATGGATTGAAGTATGGCTCCCAAAAATGTGTGTTGTAAATCCTAACAGATAAGAATCTACCAGCTGCTCTGCAGAAGAAAGATGAGGCTTTCTGCTCCTGTGAAAATTTACAGCCTTGGAAACCCTGTACTGCGTCACTGAGTCAGAACTGACTCAACTCCACACATCACAGCATCATCACCACTGCAAACCTGTGGTGAGGATCCCATTTGGGAATCGGTTTTGTTATGTTAATGATAACTGTTAATGTGGAGAGTGTTCTGAGGTAGAAAAGGCTAAGCATTAAGCAACTAAGCAAGAAGCAGAGAATGTCAAATGCCACATGAAAATCTCCAAGGAATAGAGGCTGAAGACACAAGGACCATCCCTCAGAGCCAACAGAGACACTGGTATACAGTCAAGCCCCTGATTTTCAGCCTCCTAAACTGTCCTGGTGTGGTGCTGTGGGCTGATGCGTCAGACTGCAAAGCTGTTTGAACTGCAAGGTTGGTGGTTCAAGCTCACCAGCTGCTCCTTGGAAACCCTATACAGGGTTGCTATGGGTCAGAATCGACTCGACGGCACTTAACAACAACAAACTGTAGGTTAATGTATCAGATTGCAAAGCCGTTTGAACTGCAAGGTCAGCAGTTCAAACTCAGCAGCTGCTCCTCGGAAACCCTAAATAGGGTTGCTATGAATTGGAATCAACTTGACGATGCTTAACAACAACAACAAACTGTGAGCAAATGAAGTTCTGTTCATTAAAGCCACCCACTAGGTAACAAAGAAGGAGCTCTGGTAGTATAGTGGTTATGAGTCAGGCTGCTAACCTTAAGGTCAGAACTAACCTTAAGTTCAAAACTACCAGCTGTTCCTTGGGAAAATGATGAGGCTTTTTGCTCCCGTAGTTTACAGCTCTGGAAACCCTATGCAGGGTGACTATGGGTTGGAATCGACTCCATGGTATATCAGCACCCCCACCAGGTAACAAAGAACGACTTACGGTAACACTGTAGGATAAACACTGGATTGCTAACCACAGGGTTGGTAGGCAAACCCACCAGCCACTCCGCAGAAGAAAGATGAAACTTTCTGCTATCCAGGGTTGTTGTTATGAGACAGAATTGACTCCATGGCAGTTGAGTCTGGTTTTGGTTTGGTTAGATGACTAAGATACCCTACTTCTCAAATGGTACCGGGTCAGCCTCAACCTATGGTGTCCTCATATGGTGTCAGTGTAAAACTGACTCAAAGGGCATCTCAAGCAGATGGCCAGGCCTTTCTTCTGAAGTGCCTTGGGGTGGATTTGAATTTTCAAACTTTTGGTTAGCTGCTGAGCATGTTAACCTCTTACATCACCCAGAGACTCCTTACCCTACTTCAGGAGAGAGGAACTGGGGCAAAGGGAAGGGAGAACAGAGGACTCTTACTTTTTACACTTCTGAGCTATTTGCATGTTCATAAAAACAACTACTTATTATTTTGGGATAATTTTTTTTACTGTCATTCGGCTCAGTGTTCCTTGCTAGATACAAGGTTACCTCCTCCAAAGCACACTTCCCTGTCCATCCGTTACCATATTATCCTGTCTTTAGACGATTTTGTTTAAATCGATTACCTTTCTTCTCCTACTGTGGCGTTGCAGGATAAGCACGGGCTGGTAACCACAAGGTTAATGGTTCAAACCCACTAGCTAGCTGCTCCTTGGAAACCCTATACAGGATCGTTATGGGTTGGATCCGACTCGAAGGCACTTAACAACAACAACAACAATCCTCTCCTACTACAATAACAGCTCCGTGAGGGCAGAGGCCTGACTTGCCTCATTTGCTGCTACATCCCTAGGGCTTAGAACAATGACGTCCTGGTGTGGCACTATAGGATAAACACTGGACCGCAAGGTTGGTTTGAACTGCAAGGTCAGTGGTTTAAACCCACCAGTCGCTCCTCGGAAACCCTAGATAGGATCACTGTAAGTGGGAACCGACTAGACTGGACAGCACTTAACAATGACAACAACATCTGAATTCCACAGACCTGATGGTGGTGGTGGTGATGTGCTGTGGAGTTGGTTCCGAATCACAGTGACCCTGCATAGGGTTTCCGAGGCTGTAAATCTTTACGGGAGCAAAAAGCCTCATCTTTCTCCCGTGGAACAGCTGGTAGTGTCGAACTGCTGACCTCGCGTTCACAGCCCAAATTGTAACCACTACGTTACCAGAGCTCCTTAGGATGTGCAAAACTACAGTTATAGGAGCGAGCTGGTACGGCACAGCAACTTCTCCGAACGTGACCACTGCCTACTTTGGTGAGAACTTTTTGTGCACACCAACACATATACGCAGAGGTTGTTATAGCTGTTAAGTGCAGTTGAGTTGGTTCTGACCCATAGCAAGGGTTTCCTAGAAGCGGCTGGTGAGTCTGAACTGCTGACCTTGTAGTTCAGACTGATTCTGTGGTCCAGCACATTAACCCGCACCACTACACCAGGACTTCATACACGGGGTAAGTCTTTTAAAAAGCACTGATACAAATTAAAGAAACCTTTACTAAGTAAAAATACCAAAATGTTAAGTTACTGTTTCTTCTGTAAGTGTAGAGTGTATAGACATATCTTCCATCGAGGTCTACACACTTCTGAAGGTGATGTGTCCATCTCTCTAGCCCTTCCCCACACAGGAGTCCTGGTGTGGGGCTGTAGGATAAACACTCAACTGCAAGGTCAGTTTGAAGGGCAAGGTCGGCAATTCAAACTCACTAACCACTTCTCAGAAACTCTATACAGGGTCACTATGAGTTGGAACTGACTTGGTGGCACTTAAAAACAACAACCCTTCCCCAAAGAATTCTGCACTCTTTGGTTTACACTATGTCAACATGGCAGTTTGGGTATCCTCAAGGGATTCAAACCATGTTCCTTTAACATGTTCTTAGAGTAAACCACTAGGCATTTCTTCTGAGGTGCGTCTGGATGGACGCCAACTGCCATACTTTTGGTTAGCACTCTAGTGCTTAATCGTTTTTTTGCCACCCAGGGATTCCTGCTGAGGTTAATAAGTCCAATAACTTACAAGATGGTCAGTCATGACTCAGGATTCAAACCCTGAACCAGGTCTGTGTACTCTGAACCACGTGCTACCTCCTCTACAACTTCCACAGAAAGTATTTCCAGTTACATCCAGCAGAACCCTCAGAACTCTTGAGACTGGCAAGTACAAATGTCTCCTTAATGTTCTCAGACGACCACCTGGGTGTCCCCTCATTACTTAGGGACACTTGGCTGTTCCTCTTATCTTGAATGTCCAATTCTTCTAATTCTCTGAACTCTACCCATTTGCCAAGATCAGTTGAGCCTCTCTTTGCTGAGGAACTTCTCCTTGCCAAAGTTATGTTTTTATTTTGCTCCTAGTCAACAAGGAGCTCTGGTAGCGTAGTGGTTACGCATCGGGCTGTGAACCGCAAGGTCAGCAGTTCGAAACTACCAGCTGTTCCATGAGAGAAAGATGAGGCTTTCTGCTCCCGTAAAGATATACAGCCTCGGAAACCCTGCACAGGGTCGTTATGGGTCGGAACCGACTCCACAGCACATAACCACCAGCCAACATTCAAACTGCCCAAGGATGGATGCTGCTTCTTACAGCACAGTCTTTGCTCATCTTGGGCACACACACAAAGACCTTCACAGCTCCTCAAAAACAAAACTCTCATGTAAATTGCTGCCTTTCTGCCCCTGGAGAAGATGCTATTTAGTAAAATCACATGCCAATCCAAAATGCCAACACTGTCTCTGACTTGGCCACTTTAATGAACAAATCAGCACGCACAGGCTTCATTATCTGCACCTGAGATGTTTCTGCCACCTGCCTTTCAAAAACAAATGGATTTGTTTCTAATTGTTGCATTTGTGTTAATTATTAAACTCTAATTCTCTCTAATCCCGAAGAAGTCGATCTCCACATGAGAACACAGGGTCCCCGGGGTTCAGGTGGGATAATAGCTACTTTACCTCTTCAGTTGTACAGTGCATGTTCGTCATCACAAAATATAGGCATGAAAAATGCTCAATAAAAACTTTAAAACACTTGTTGCAAACACAGTAATACACAATGGATCTTTCTTTGCAGAAACATACACCTCATTTTCTTCATGCACCATCCTTAGGAAAGAACCAGTAAGTGCCATCGAGTCAGTTCCAACTCACAATAATGCTTTAGACAGTTTCTGAGGAGCGACTGGTGGGTCTGAATTGCAGTTAGCAGTCCAGTGCTTACTACTGGTTGTTGTTGTTGTTAAGTGCCATTGAGTTAGTTCTGACTCATAGTGACCTTGTATAGAGTTTCCGATGAGCAGCTGGTGAGCTTGAACCGCCGACCTTGCAGTTCAAACAGATCTTACAGTCTAGCACATTAACCCCACAGCGCCACACTAGGAATCCTAGTTTGAACTGTAAGATCAGCGGTTCAAGCTCACCAGTTGCTCCTTGGAAACCCTATACAGGGTCGCTATGGGTCAGAACTGACTTAACATCACTTAACAACAACAACAACATAGCTACACCAGGATGGAAGACAAAATCAAAGCAATTCTCAATGTATCGTATAAGAGATGTAGGTGGGATTTGTGATCAAGGACAAACCCCATGGCTGTTAGTCCTTGTTGCCTACTATGGAGCTGACTTCACAGATGTCTATTAGACGCAGCCTCTCAGAAAAACAAATGAATTTCATAATTCAAGAATTATATCATAGTACTCTGAGACAGCATACAAAGGAAGTGACTAACAGATTGAAATGGTGTTGGGAAAAGGTGTTTAGATGGTGTGGAACTTGAGACATCTTCAAACCCTGTGAAAAGGAGGGGCTGACACTATCACAAACAAGAAAGCGGCCACTTACTAAGACTGGGTCAGGCATTATGCTAAACACTCTACATACATAATTTCATGTAATCCTTACAACAACCCTAATGTTATCCCTGTTTTATAAGTGAGGAAACTGAGGCACGGTAAAGTTAAGGAACCTGCCCAGAGTTACAGGGTATTACTCAGCAGAGCAAGGAGTTCCAGTAGTGTAGTGGTTATGAATCGGGCTGCTAATCTCATGGTCAGCAGTTTGAAACTACCAGCTGTTCCACTGGAGAAAGATGAGGCGTTCTGCTCCAGTAAAGATTTACAGCCTTGGAAACCCTGTACAGGGTCGCTGAGTCGGAATCAACTGCACAGCACATAACAACAACAACAACAACAACAACAATCAGCAGAGCAGGATTCAATTCAGGCAATCAGATTCCAGAATCCATGTTCTTAACAAAGATGCTTGTTTTACCTTTGGTTTCCAGTTTCTAGTGTACAATTATACCTGTATTTCTTAAGTGCATTATAGTTCAATAAAACGTGCTTGAGTAAACACTGGCAATTACAAGTATTCTGACAAATATACCCAACTCTTTCATAAACAAGAGTCTTTTGCAGAATGGATCAGTCTTAAAAATAGCTGTGCTTACTACACAGGGCTCACCTCTGCCACCTCTCCATCAGGGACTTACTCCATATTAACTGTTTGGAACCCAAAGACAAAATTCTTGACCTACCTGAAGCCACAATCAGCCCAGATTAGATTAGAAAGGTCAACAGTCTTCCTTTCTCTTCCATTACGAAAGATACATTGCTTTTACACAAAGTATTTGCTCATCCTGCGCTTTTTGAATAAGCAAAAACTATAACCTATTGCATTAGCAAACTTAGGAAAGGTAAACAAACAAAACTCTCGTCAGATCTCTGCAATGTCTCTTTAAGTTGTGCTTTCAGAACCTTCTGGTAAGCGTTCTTTGGATCTATACGAAATGCAAAATTGCAAACCTGTATTACTTTTGAGGAATTTAACAGAGAAAAAGGACAATTACTTAAATATAATGGTGGTGTAATTGTCTTCATTTTGGTTCGCTGGAGTAATAACATTATCAACTAGGAGTCTTCTTTGCACCTCTGCGTCATTTTTCAGCATTCTGTATATGACTTTCAATTGGTTTGGCCATTTGGGTTTTAAGTGAATATGAATTCTACCTTCAAGCATAAACAATTTCAGACAAGCCAGCTTTATCACAAAAACACTTACATGCCCTGAGCACTGCTTCCTGCATTTAGATAGGTGCTCTACTGCAGCAAGCCCCACATAGCAAGCACAGTGTCTGTGGTGTCACCAAGTTCCACAGATCGCCATAAAAAATGCAAATCCCAAGTACTTTAGATTCCCAAGTAAAAGTCTGAAACAAGCTTCTTCAAAATTGCCATCCTTGTGCAGGATTAACCAGGGAACTTCCCAGGACCAAAGGCAATACCTCCAGAACTCAGTGCTGGGCGAACCTGCCTCCACCGAGCTGCTAGCCGGAGGAATTCCCAGGATTCCGGTGGATTCCGCCCAGGGATGCGCTGTCAGTTGGAGTCCCCCTAGGAGCTTTTCTGGAGGTGCTGTTGGTTGAGTGGGGGGCACTGATGGGTTACTCGCTCCTCGCCGGTAAGGCGGAGTCCACGGGCCTGGCTTTTGGAAGGGCTGAAGATGCTGACCTTAACTTTGTTCTTTAAAAATAGCTCGGAGGCCGCGGCGCTCACGTGAGTGGCCCCGCTTCCCCTCCATCGACCCGGGGCTCCCGGCGGCTTCTCGCCTCCAGGGTCGCGGAGGGGAAGGGCGGTGTCCCCGAGCTCCGTTGGCCGGAGAAACCTCCCGACTCGGGCACGGACTTTGAGAGGAGAGGGGTTGAGAGCCCGGGCCCCACAGCCCTGGGCGCCGCGGCCGTGCTCACCTTCTTCACCGACAGCGAGATGTTCTCCAGGATCCGGTCCTTCACCTCCCGTGGCTCCATGGCGCCGCCGCCGCCGCCGCCCCGCCGTCTCTTCCCACGCCGGGAGCCCGGGGCC
>NW_006408608.1:5125639-5137786 GCF_000296735.1 Chrysochloris asiatica
CGGGTTGTGCGCGGCGGCGGCGGCGGCAGGAACTGATGTCAGGCGGGGCGGTGCTAAGGTCGGCAGCCGCGGCTGGGACGCCCGCAACGCGCCCCCGCCCGAGGGAACCTGGGGGCCTGGACGCCCCCGTAATCCCTGACCTCCGCCCTGCCGGCCGGGACCCTAGAAACTCCCTCCGGCCATCTGGTCCTCCTTAGACCAAACTCCCGGTTCCCCTGTCCTCCCTTAATCCCAGAGAACCTTTCGGCTTTCAAAGACCTGGTTGGGAACCCCTTGACCCATAGACCCTGAACTCTCGCCTTACTCAAGCCAAACAGCTGGAAGACTCCCTCAATTCACAGACTGCAGTCCTGATGCACAGATCCCAGACTATACCAGTTTGGAAATTCCCTTGGATTTCCAGTTCCCTATTTCTCGTCAGTCCTGAGATAGGTCCTAGAGGCCCCCACTGATGTAGAGACCCTGAAATCGGCCTTTTCCTTCTCCAAGGTCCACGTCTTGGCCTTCAACAACACAGACCTCCCAGCACCCACACCTAACTCCACCTACAGACCCCAGTCGTTATCTCTCCCTGGTCCCCCTGGCCTCATCATCCCCTAGACTCCTCAATTCTCACTCTCACCATCTCACCCTAGTTTAGATCATTGTAGGGACAGAGTGCAAACACTCCAAAATGATCACCCTAATGTCAACTCAAACCATGTCTCCTATCCTGCTATCTCACGCATTAGTTATACATCTGCTATGAAAGAGCAGACAGCCCCTTCCTCCTGTTGTGCATGGAAACCACAACTCTTTGTTCTTTGGATAGGTAGCCCGCACCTTGGAGCTTTCCCTACTTCTTCTTGTTTCGCATACCGACCTTAACTGCCCTGATACTGACTCATGTGAAGTTTGTATATCCCGTTATATAAAAAGCCCCTAGTTCATGCTGCACGCAGGCAGGGTGGAGGGGTGGAGGGGACAGGACTTTATTGTCAAACCAGAGACCCATAAAGACTACTGTCCAAGTTCCTTGTCAGTAAGTTCCCTGTCAGCAAACCATCTTTGTATTTTCTATAATAAGCTAATGTCTCTCAGGACTGATTCCTGGTTGTTTTCTCAGTCTTGGCAACTATATATACAGAAGGCTTTTCCCTTTTGGGCCTAAATCCCAACAGCCACCTCAGTGCCTCCATCCACCTCCAAAACATAACTTCTTCACTTTGGCTTCAGTCCCAGCACCTCATCCTACCATCCTTAATTTTAATCCCACATCTTCAGCTCCATATATCCTGGGGTCCTCAACTCCCTGGAAACCCACTAAATAACTCTCTTTTCCTCCACACACACCTCTTCCCAAATTCACCATGTCTTAAGTTTCCTCCATTTGGAGTTCTCTACCCTGCCTTATTTGTTGTTGCTGTTGTTAAGTACTGTGGAGTCGGTTTTGACTCATAGTCAAAGTTTTCCAGGCTGTAAATCTTTATGGGAGCAGAAAGCCTCATCTTTCTCCTGCAGAACTGCTGGTAGTTTTGTACTGCTGACCTTGCGATTGGCAGCCCAACTCGTAACCACTATGCTACCAGAGCTCCTTATTTAGGGACCAAATAAATTTTTTGGTCCCGAAATTGATATGTTCCTGACATACCTTCTTGTCCTCCCACTTTATTTAGAAACCCCAACTCTCAACTGTAACTCCCCAAGTCCTCCCTGTCCTCTGCTCAGGGTACCTCATCCTTGAATTTCCCAGACCCGGTCACCATATCTAAAACCCTGATTCTACAGATCATTAAAGATGGCTCCCATCCAGATACACCCCAAAGATTCCTTCTCATCCCTCGGTCTCTGGAGGAGAGATCCAAAATGGGGCTAGTTATTTTTGTTTTGTTTTTGTGTGACTGGATAAGGGGGCAAAGGAATCTCAGGAAAAGGAAGGAAAACAATTACTTGAAAAGTTAGTATTAATGTTTTCTATTACCACCTACAGCAAGAAATCTTAATGCTAATAACTGTTGAATATTAACTATGTGCCCCACACTGAACTAAATGTTTCACATACATCTCCTGTAATCCTTACACAATCATTCATGTACAGATGAAGAAACTGAGGGATGAAGGGGTTAAGTCATTTGACTAAAATCATACAGCAAGTCAGTAGAGCCAAAATCCCAAGATATCATCCCAGAAAATCCTATTCCAAAAACCATTTGCATCCTTTTCTAGGCCAAGGACTCCCTCACGTGTTTGCATACACTTCTAGGTAATCCCATAGTGGTGTGGTCTCACCCTTTAGGAGAAAAAGCAAGGTCTCTATAGCAATTGTTACGTGCTGTGGAGTCGGTTCCAACTCATAGTGACCCTGCACAGGGTTTCCAAGGCTGTAAATCTTTACTGGAGCACAAAGCCTCATCTTTCTCCTGCAAAACAGCTGGAAGTTTCGAACTGCTGACCTTGCAGTTCACAGCCGGATTCGTAACTACTACGCTACCAGAGTTCGTATATGCATGCGAAAGCTGGACAGTGAATAAGGAAGACCGTAGAAGAATTGATGCTTTTGAGTTATGGTGTTGGAGGAGAATATTGAAAGTGCCATGGGCTGCACCAATAGATCCGTTTGGAAGAAGTGCCGCCAGAGTACTCCTTAGAGGCCAAGATGGCCAAACTTCGTCTCTCATACTTTGGACATATTGTCAGGAGGGAACAGTTGCTGGAGAAGGATATCATGTTTGGTAAGGTGGAGGGTCAGAGAAAAAGAGGAAGACCCCCAGTGAGATGGATTGGCAGTATCAATGGATTCAAGCGTGGCTACAGTGGTGAGGTTGACCCAGGATCAGGCAGTGTTTCGTTCTGCTGTGCGTAAGATCGCTATGGGTCAGTACCAACTCCATGGCACCTACAACAACTATAGCAATTAACCCAGTAGATTTTCCTATTTGTGCTGACTTTAGGAAAGAAAGTAAAGCATAGCTTTTGTGGGGTTGGCATGAGTCACAATGGACTCAGTGGCAATGGGTTTGGTGTGTGTGCAGCTGAGCAGAGGGTAAACTAAAGACAGGGAATCAAGGCTGCAGTCACTTAGCAGGTAGAAAGAAAGCAGACAGCAGAGGACACATTACTTTGAAGGAGGAAAGAAACAGCCAGACGCCCAAAGGTGTTTGTGGTGAGTAGGAGGAACGTTGGCTTGAATGACTAGTCTAATTACTTTGGTGTACTCCCTTCCCTCTCCATGCCCCAACCTGTCTGACGCAGCTCCAGATCATGAGAATGCATTCTACCCAAAGTTAAAACAAAGAATTTTGTGATGCTTTCTTGCTGTTAAATAGCAACTATCTTCTGCTGGGCACCATCCGTCCAAATGAGTGTCCGTGACTTGGGCACACGGCAGCTTCAGGAGGTGTTATTATTGCTTGGCTTTATACCTGGGTATCTACCTGGGCCCTGGTGTGAGAAGACATGGTATCTCTGCCATATTGTTTTCAACTCCATCCAATGGGAGATGGTGACATTCAACTTCTTACAACATTCAGGAGGAGAATACAGTTTCGCTGCCTATCACATTTCTAAGGCTTGCATAGGTGTGTGAGTGAGTGGCATAGGAGAGAAATATTTTAGATCTAACAAGACTTGCGGGAGGGCATGGGGTCAAGCATGTGCACTCATGTGCAGATAATTGTACCATGCTCAGAACTCAAATGTAGAGTCTGCCTCTCAAAAGCAGAGTAACCCCCCAGAAACACACCCACCCATTAAAAAAACAAACAAAAAAAACACCCCCACCAACATGATGTCTATTGAGTCCTGTTACTGGGAGTCATTTCAATTCAGAATGGAAGTGTATTCATTTATTGCACAACACTGCTGATCACGTGGAATGTGCATGAGACTCTGACTCAAAAGGCATCAAGAGTCAAAAGCCTCAACTGACTCATGCTAGGGCCTTGGGCAAGTCACTCTGCCTTAACTTACTGAACAGTGGCACAGGATTATGATTGTAGTCTTGATTTTCTGTTTTGTTTCCCCCCAATATTGTTCTTCCCTAAGTCTCATCCTGCTGGACTCCAACCAGTGAGGGAAGAAGTCAGAAAGGAAGGCAAGACCAAAATTTTTCTTTCCAAAAATTGTGTACTGCTTCAGAGAGGAAAAAGGCAGGGTCCAATTCTGGTGACATCATCCTGCTATGTTCCTGCAAAGCCATTGGAGAGGATTGTCATTTCAAAAAACAAAAACAACAGTACGCATGGATTAGGAACCAATATCCTTCCTCCCCCACTCCAACTCAAGGAGGATATGTTTGTTTCCAGAAGAGGGAGTAAATGTTTCCTTGGCCATCAGGCTAGGGGAGCTGTTTGATCCCCGTTGGAAGAGAGGATGATAGAAGGACCCGTTGTACAGAATAGCAACAGCCCAGGTTCTCACCCTTTAACTCCAGCACCTAGAAGACATGCAGACAATCTACAACTCCAGGGCAGGGTAAACGAGAATAAGGCAGCTTCCATCTAGCTGATTTCATTTTCAAGTGTTTATCCTCCACTTGCTTCCTCATTATTGTCTGCTCAGCAAGATGGATTGATGAAAATTAGGATATCTTTCAAAACCTTCTTAGTTTAAAAGTCTCCAACCGTCTCCTGTCATGGCATTTGGAATCAATCAATCACACCCTTCCTGGACTACAAGGCCATAGCCTTCCTCTCTCACTCACATCCTAATCTCTCCATTAGGTGTGTGCCAATCTTCACCAGCCTTACTTCTCAAACATGGTAGCTTGTTCCCCTCTGAGGACCTTTGTTGGGAATGCTCTTCTTCAGTGTGACTGAAACCTTAACTGTTCACCCAAATTAACTCTCCACAATGCTAGACTACATTTCCCAGCCTCCTTTGCAGTTCACTTTCATTCTATGGATTGAGTTCTATCTATAGAATGGAAGTGAAGTAAGTCACTTCCACCAAAACGGAAAGAAACAAAGAGGATGACAGTTATAAGATGTAAAGAGCCTGGTTCCCGGAATCATTACAATAAAGAGATGCCTTGGACTATAAGACAAGTATGATAACAGTGACATTTGGGGGCTCTTTGTTCCCTAATATATTAGCTTAACCTAATACATCTCAAAGGAGCTCTGGTAGCGTAGTGGTTACAAATCGGGCTGTGAACCGAAAGGTCAGCAGTTTGAAACTACCAGCTGTTCCGCGGGAGAAAGATGAGGCTTTCTGCTCCTGTAAAGATTTACAGTCTTGGAAACTTTGTACAGGGTCACTATGAGTCGGAACTGACTCCATGGCACATAACCATGTATAGGCACCACTGCCTATACATCCCAAATCCTGACCTGGAAGGAGTTTTCTTGTCACTCGGGTTTCATTTTAAATATTACCTTCTAAGAGAAACATTTCTCCATGATTAATCAACGTTAAGTAGCCAACGGACCGCAGAAATCATTGGACAATATCATTAATATTACATGCATGTAAAATTTTACTAAAGATAATTCAAAAATGGCTGCAACACTACATTGACAGGGAATTGCCAGAGGTTCAAGTCAGATTCAGACGAGGATGTGGAATGAGAGATATCATGGTTGACTTCAGATGGATCTTGGCTGAAAGAGAATATCAGAAAGATATATCCCTGTGATTTATTGACTACACAAAGACTTTCCACTGTGTGGATCATGACAAGTTGTGGACAACATTCCAAGAGAATGAGTATTCTGGAACACTTAATTGTGCTCATGAGGCATTTGTTCGAACAGAGCAAGGAGACACTGAATGGTTTAAAATCAGGAAAGATGTGTTCCAGGGTTGTATTCTTTTACCTTACTAATTCAAACTGTATGTTGAGCAAATGATTTAGAAGCTGTATTATATAAAGAAGAATGTGGCATCAGGATTGGAGGAAGACTCATGAACAACCTGAAATATGCAGATGATACAACCTTGTTTGCTGAAAGTGAAGAGAACTTAAAATACTTACTAATGATGAAGATCAAAAACCACAGCCTTTGATATGGGTTGCACCTTAATGTAAAGAAAAAAAAATGGTCAGAACTGCACCAATAAATCATATCATGATAAATGGAGAAAAGATTGAAGTTGTCAAAGACTTCATTTTGCTTGGATCCATTATCAGCACTCATGGAAGAAGCAGTCAAGAAATCAAACGACATACTGCATTAGGTAAATCTGCTGCATAAGACCTCTTTAAAGTGTTCAAGAACAAAGACGTCAGTTTGAGGACTAAAATACAACTTATCCAAGCCATGGTATCTTCAATAGCCTCGTATGCATGTGCAAGTTGGGCAATGAATAAGGAAGACTGTAGAAGAATTGATGCATTTGAGTTATAGTGTTGGAAAAGAATATTAAAAGTACCATGAACTACTAGAATAAGAAACAGATTTGTGTTGGAAAAGTACAGCCAGAATGCACCTTAGAAGCCAGGATGGCCAGACTTCTTCTCTCATACTCTGGATATATAATCAGGAGGGACCAGTCCCTGGAGAAGGTCATCATATTACATAAAGTGGAGGGTAAGTGAAAGAGAAGGGGGCATGGATTGGCACAGCGGCAGCAGCAATGGGCTCAAGCTTAACAATGATTATGAGGATGGCGCAGAACTGGAAAGTGTTTTGTTTTGTTGTGCACAAGGTCGGTCTGAGTCGAAATTGACTCGATGATACCTAACAAGTAACCTCTAGTCTAATTTTGGAGTCCTTGTGTGGCACTATAGAATAAGCACTGGACTGCTAATTACAAGGTCGGTTGCTCAAACCCACCAGATGCTCCTTGGAAACCCTTGCCAACTCAGTGGCACTTAACAACAACAAAAACGAGTCTAATTTTGCTGAAGATAATTTTTAAATGGTTGCGGCAATACATTGACAAAGAACTGCCAGAAATTCAAGCCAGACTCAGAAGAGGATGTGAAACAAGGAATATCATTACTGACATCAGATGGATCTTGGTTGAAAGCAAAGAACACAAGAAAGATGTTTGTGTTTTATTGACTATGCAAAGGCATTCAACTGTGTGGATCATAACAAACTTTGGATAATATTGCGAAGAATGGGAATTCAGAACACGTAACTGTACATAGACCAAGAGGCAGTCATTTGACTAGAACAAAGGACACTGTGTGTTTCAAATCAGGAGAGTGTGTGTTAGGGTTGTAGCTTTCACTATACATATTCAATCTGTTGTTGTTATTGTTGTTATATGTCGTGGAGTCGGTTCCGACTCATAGCGACCCTGTACAGGGTTTCCGAGGCTGTAAATCTTTACGGGAGCAGAACACCTCATCTTTCTCCCGCTGAGCAAATCAATCTGTATGCTGAGCAAATAATCCAAGAAGCTTAATTGAAGAAGAATTTAGCACCAGGATAGAGGACAACTCAACCTGTGATATGCAGATGACACAACCTTTGGGGAAATTGAAGAGAACCTGAGGCACTTACTGATAACAATTTAAGAATACAGCCTTTGTTATGGATTACAACTCAATGTAAAGAAAATTAAAATCCTCACAACTGGGCCAATAAACCACATCATGATAAATAATTAAAGTTGTGAAGGATTTCATTCTACTGAGATCCAGAATCAATGCTCATGGAAGCAGCAGCCAGCAAATCAAATGACAGAGATTTTCATAGACAGGGAAAAAAATTTTTTTTGCAATGACATGTCAGACAAGGGACTAATCTCTAAACTTTATAGAAAACTACAACACCTCTGCAAGAAAAAGACAAAATCCAAACTAAAACTAGGAAGAGAACATGAACAGACACGTCACCAAAAAAGACATTCAGGTAGCCAACAAATGACGAAATGTTTGCAATCATTTTAGCCATCAAAGAGAAATCAAAACAACAATGAGAGATCATCTCACCACAGCATTAATAGCAAAGTTGGAAAACAACAAATGCTGGTAGGGTGTGGAGAGACTGGGATCATCCTACATTGTTGATGGGACTATAAAATGATGCAACCACTGTGGAAAACAGTATGGCACTTCCTCAAAAGGTTGGAAATAGCAATACCGAATGGCCCAGCAACCCTTCTACTTGGTATATCTCCACAAGAAATAAAAGCCAGGACACAAGTAGATCTATGCACACCCATGTTCAGTGCAGCACTATTCACAATAACAAAAAGATGCAGACAGTCTAAATGCCCATCAATGGAAAGAATGGATAAACTTTGGTACATACACGCAGTAGAATACTGTGTAACACTAAAGAATAATGATAAATCTGTGAAACACCTCATAACATGGAGGAACCTGGAGGACATTATGCTGAGTGATATTAGTCAATTATTAAAGGGCAAATATTTTATGAGACTGCTATTGTATACACTCAAGATTTCATGCTAAAAGAAACATTCTTTGATGGTTACTAGAGAGTAGACAGACACATGCTAACTTGGGTGATGGGGAGGGCAATATACAGAAAAAGGGAGGCTGACAGAAGAATGATGAAGACAAATGGATATAAGCATTTGAGAGAGGATAGAGGTAAATGCTGTTATATACCTAACCCTGGAATAACAGTCTTCTTTGGGTAGAAACATGGACAGATCTGTCGGGGACCCGCCTCGACATTGGGGTTCAGTTCACGAGGAGAGGATACCTGACGGCGATTCATATATATCAAGAATACACAGAAAGAGACAAAGGAGACAAAGAGAGAGACAAAGAGGCACCCCAAAGCCAGGGTGGATACATCACTGATAGGCAAGCTTGGGACTACAGGCATTGTGGCCTCTGCAGGCAGCAACTCACTGCCCTGCAATCTTTATTGCATGCCTTCCAACCCGTAATGCACCGCAATCTTTACTCCATGCCTCCCAACCAGTAATGCACTGATCTTTACTCCATGCCTGCCAACCAGTAATGCACACCTGGGGAGGCCCGGGCCTCTGCTTTATT
Organism: Chrysochloris asiatica; assembly: GCF_000296735.1. Lineage (NCBI taxonomy): Eukaryota > Metazoa > Chordata > Mammalia > Afrosoricida > Chrysochloridae > Chrysochloris > Chrysochloris asiatica. The sequence continues at coordinate 5,134,545 of NW_006408608.1, forward strand.
CAGGGGAGGAGCTTCACACCAAGCTGGGAGGGACTTAGGCAAGGTACAGCTAACATCAGTACTTTTCCAGACATTCAGGTAACTTTACATTGTGCTTTTGCTGGTTCGAATCCCAGGCCAGCAACTTGGATTCTCAGGCTCAATTAACATATCTATAGCCCCTGAGCATAGTTGGGGGAAGGTGAGAGATAAAGACAAAAGCTTGGGCGGAGTCCTGCTGCTTTGGCTTCCTGAGCCAGGTCTGCAGGAGGACTCCAGATGCCCAGGTGAATGGGCTGCACCTGGAAAAGGATTAGGGAGGATGGGTTCTTTGTCTATAGAACAAAGAGCTGTGAAGTAGCTAAGACATTTTTAGTTAATCCTTTGGAGAAATGCTTAACCTTACAACCTTTAGTCTCGGCTTTAGGAAAATACCACATTTATCTGTGGATTGTCAAAGGCTCCAGTGTATTAATTTAATATATATACCTGAATATTAATATGAAAGCAATTTGCCATTAACTGCCAGTGGCCTCATTTGTTACACTCGGCCCTAGCGGGCCTCGAACCTCTGACTAGTCTTACACGGTCTGCAACACAGATCACCAGGCTGAATGGGTAAGTCAGGGAGAGTAGTTTTGAAAGAGGATATTTGTACATGGGTATTTACCTTTGCTGCAAACAAACCTATGAATGTGATGGAGTTTACAGCACACAAGTGATGAAAACTTCTTAGATATTATCAAACATCTTAAGGAAATAAATTGCTGGACCTGGGGACTCAAGCCCATAGGTCTCAGGGGACACCATGGTCAATTGACATAACATAGCCCACAAAGACAATATTCTACATCCTACTTTGGTGAGTGGTGTCTAGGATCTTAAAAACTTCTAAGTGATGATTCGAGATCTCTCCACGTGAGGAAGAAAGAAGAGTGATGAGAACTGAAGATGCTTGGAATCAATTAGTTCAATGTACTAATGGAACATGTGAACATCAGTCTGCATGACTCTGAGACCAGAAGAACTAGATGGTACCCAGCTACCACTAACAACTACTCTGAAAGGGATCACATTAGAAGGTCTCAAAGTAGCCTGTTGTTGTTAATTTAAGTACCATCGAGTAGGTTCTGACTCATAGAGACCCTACATAGGGTTTCTAAGGAGCAGCTGGTGGGTTTGAACTGCCAACTTTGTGGTTCACAGTTCAGTGCTGATACTACAGCGCCACACCAGGACTCCATATATCTGGTAAGGGTGTAATATATATATATATATAAAATCTACAATTTAGCAACAAAAGGACAAATAACCCAATCAAAACATGGGCAAAGGATATTCAACTGACCAACAAGCACATGAAAAGATGTTCACTTTCATTAAACCATTAAAGATATGCAAATTAAAACTACAATGAGAATCCACCTCACCTCTGCTAGGAAGGCAATGATCAAAACAACAGATAATAACAAACGTTGGCAAGGATGTGCGGAGATCAGAGCCCTTATCCACTGCTAGTGTGACTGTAAAATGGTCCAATCATTACGGGAAAGGTTGTGCTACATAGTGAACCTATCTATGGACCACAGAACCAAACACCGCCCGGCCCTAGGCCCTCCTCACAGTCTTTCTCATTTGAGCCCATTGTTGCAGCCACTTGTCAATCTATCTCACTGAGGGTCTTCCTCTTTTTTGCTGACCCTCTATTTTACCAGGAATGATGTCCTTCAGGGACTGGTCCAGCCCCTCCTGATAATATCCAAAGTCTTGCTAGCCTCAGTTCTAACGAGCATGTTGGTTATACTTCTTTCAAGACAGATTTGTTTGTGTTTACGGTAGACCACATGACCCAGCAAGTCCAAGCCTCAGTATATACCCTATGGGCCTGAAAGTCGTGTCCAAATATACATACGTCCACCAATGTTTATTGCAGCAATATTCATAATAGCAAAAAAGGAAGAAACAACCCAATGGCCATCAACAGATGAATGGATAAACAAAATATGCTATATATATTCATTGAATACTTCATAAAAATGAAGTCCTTATATGCTACAATATGGGATGAACCTCAAAAATATTTGAGTGAAATAGGTCAGTTACCAAAGAACAAATACTTTATGGCTTCACTTATATGAAATGACAAGAATAGGTAATTATATAGAAATCAATGGTTACTAGTGGTTATCAAGAAAGAGAGAAGGTGAGGAGAAATAATTCTTTGGAAAGTAGTAAATTTTAGTCTATGGTAATGGAACAATTGGCACTAAGTAAGGATAATGGCCCACCACTTGTCTGTCAGTTTGTTATACTGTGGTGGCTTGCATGTTGTTGGAAGGTATGCTACCAGTCTTTTAAACACCAGCAGGGTCACCCATGGTGGACAGATTTCAGCAGATCTTCCAGACTAATAGGAAGAAGGAGAGGCAGACCACTTCTGAATGTTTGCTGTTGTTGTTAAGTGCAATCAAGTTGGTTTCAACTCATAGCGACCTTGTGTAGGCTTTCCAAGGAGTGGCTGGTGGGTTTGAACCACCGACCTTGCAGTTCAAACTGATCTTGCAGTTCAGTGTTATCCTGCAATGCCACACCAGGACTCCACTGAAACCGTATAAATAAGCAGTGGGACACTGTCAGATATAATGCCAGCCGATGAGCCCCTCAGGTTGAAAGACACTCAAAATACAACTGGGTAAGAGCTGCCTTCTCCAAGTAGAATTGACCATGATGACATGAATGAAGTAAAGTTTTTGCTGATGGGACACAATTCAAAATGAGAAGAAACAGCTAGAAACATCCATTAATAATTGTAACATGGAAAAAAATGAAGTATTAATCTGGAAAAATAGGAAGTTGTAAAAAATGAAATGGAACACATAAAGATCGGTATTCTAGGCATTAGTGAACTGATATGGACTAGTAGTCGCCATTTTGAAAAAGATAATCATATGATATTCTATGCCGGTAATGAAAAATTGTAGAGGAATGACATCACATTCATCATCAAAAAAGAACATTTCAAGATCTATGTATGGTAGGATAAGGAGCTCTGGTAGTGTAGTGGTTACGAATCGGGCTGCGAACCTTAAGGTCAGTGGTTCAAAACTACCAGCCGCTCTGCGGGAGAAAGATGAGGCTTTCTACTCCCGTAAGGATTTACACCCTCGGAAACCCCGTACAGGGTCGCTATGGGTCGGAACCGACTCGACGGCACTTAACAACAACAACAACATATGGTAAGATAATATCCATATGCCTACAAG
>NW_006408608.1:5137886-5138418 GCF_000296735.1 Chrysochloris asiatica
AAACAAAGAGGAAGATCAGTAGTTGGAAAATATGGCCTTGGTGATAAAAACAATGCTGGAGATCACATGATAGAATTTTGCAAGACCAATGACTTCTGCATTTCAAATATCTTTTTTTTTTTTTTTAAACAACATAAAAGGAGACTACACATGAGCCTCACCAGATGGAATACACAGGAATCAAATTGACAACTTCTGTGGGACAAGATGGTAGAACTCCGTATGTTCAGCCAAAATAAGGCTAAGGGCAGACTGTGGAATAGGCTATCAATTGCTCATATGCAAGTTTAACTTGAAGCTGAAGAAACTTAAAAGAAGTCCATGAAATGCAAAATATGATTTTGAACATGTCCCTCACAAATTTAGAGACCATCTCAAGAACAAATCTGATGCATTAGACACTAATGACAGAAGGCAAGAAAAATTGTGGAATTGGTGGAGGCCATGCAGAGGACCCTAAACATGAAGGGCTCATTGTTAAGTAGGGCCACAATGGGTCCCCCCTTTTGTGGCACGGGGCCCCAGGAGAGAT
>NW_006408608.1:5139768-5140804 GCF_000296735.1 Chrysochloris asiatica
TTCAAGCCTTGACTTGGCAATAGTGAAGAATTCTACGGGGGAAAATATTAAAGATGAAGAAATCATCAAAAGAAAACGGAAGGAATACAGACTTACTGTACCAAAAAAGAAATGATTGGTGTTAAACCATTTCAAGAAGTACCATATGATCAAGAATTGATTGTACTGAAGGAAGAAGTCCAAATTACACCAAAGCCTTTGGTGAATTACAAGGCTCCAGGAATTGATGGGATACATATTGAAATCTTTCAACAAACTGATACAACATTGGAGGTGCTCACTCATTTATGCCAAGAAATTTGGAAGGCAGCTACCTGGCCGAGTGATTGGAAGAGATCCATATTTGTGCCCATTCCAAAGAGTGACCCAACGGAATGAAGAAACCATAGAAAAACATCATTAATATCACATGCAAGTAAAATTTTGCTGAAGGGAGTTTAAAAATGGCTGCAACAAGACATCAAAGCGAATAGTAAACAATTCAAGGCAGATTCAAGAAGAGGACGTGGAAGGAGGGATATCACTACTGACATCAGATGGAGTTTGGTTGAAAGCAGAGAATACCAGAAAGAAGTATGTGTTTTATGCAAAGTCATTCGGCTGTGTGGATCATAACAAACTGGATAACATTGAGAAGAATGGGTATTCTAGAACACTTAATTGTGGTCATGAGGAATATGCATATAAACCAAGAAGCAGTTGCTAGAACAGAACAAGGGGACAGTGAATGGTTTAAAATCAGGACAGGTGTGTGCCAAAGTTGTTTTCTTTCACTATACTTAATCAGTCTGTACAATTAGCAAATAATCTAAGAAGATGGATTATATGAGGAAGAATGTGGCATCAGGATTACAGAAAGATTAACAACCTATGATAGATGATACAACCTTATTTGTTAGAAATAAAAAGGAGTTAAAATACTTACTGATGAGGATCAAAGGCTTCCTTCAGCCTTCAGTATGGATTGTACCTCAATGAAAAGAAAACAAAAATCCTCACAACTGTACCAATAAGTACTATTATGATAAATGGAAAA
>NW_006408608.1:5141699-5143491 GCF_000296735.1 Chrysochloris asiatica
AGAAAGACGAGGCTTTCTGTTCCTGTAAAGATTTACAGCCTCAGAAACCCTGTATAGGGTCACTGTGAGTCAGAACCACCGACTCCAAAGCACATAACCACCACCACCAGTGTGGCGCTGTGGGTTAATGTGCTGGACTGCAAGGTTGGTTTGAATTGCAAGGTCAGAGGTTCAAGCTCATCAGCTGCTCCTTGGAAACTCTATACAGAGTCACTATGAGTCAGAATAATTACACGGCACTTCACAACAACAACATATATAATTTTACAACAGCAGCAGCCTTTCAAAAAAAGGTCATAACTCTTTATACTTCTAGGTAAAACTAAACACCTCAAGAGCTTATAAGTGTCGGTGGTTCAAATGCTTAGGCTCATTATTTTCTGGGTCTATTTAATCAACCATTCATCTGTCAGTTTGTCTGTCGTACTGTGGTGGCTTGTGAGTTATTGTGATTCTGGAAGCGATGCCACCGGTATTTTAAATACAAGCAGGGTCACCCAGGGTGGACAGGTTTCAGATGAGCTTCCAGATGAGGACAGACTAGGAAGAAGGAGAGATGAACTATATCTGAAAATTTTTGTCACTGAAAACCTTATGAATAGCAGTGGGAACACTGTCAGCACCAGATTATTGAATATTGAAACTGATGAAGAGCACCAGAACGCTGTCAAATATAATGCCCAAAGATGAGCTCCTTAGGTTGGAAGGTACTCAAAATGGGACTGGGGAAGAGCTGCCTCCTCAAAGTAGAGTTGACCGTGATGAAACGAATGGAGTAAAGCCCTAAGAATCTTCATTTGCTGATGGGATACAACATAAAATGGACAGAAAAAGCTGTAAAAATCCATTAATAATTGGAACATGGAATGTACGAAGTATGAATCTAGGAAAATTGAAGATTGTAAAAAATTAAATAGAACATATAGACATCGATATCCTAGGCATTAGTAAGCTGAAATGGACTGGTATTGGCCATTTTAATTCTGACAATCACATGGTTAACTATGCTAGGAATGACAAATTGAAGAGGAATGGTGTCACATTCATGATCAAAAAGAACATTTCAAGATCGGTCATGAGGTACAATACTGTCTGTGATAGGATAATATCCATATGCCTACAAGGAATACCCCAGTTAATACTACTATTATTCAAACTTATACACCAACCACTAAAGCCAGTGATGACGAAACTGAAAAATTCTATGAACTTCTTCAGTCTGAAATTGATCAAACATGCCATCAAGATGTATTGATCATTACTGGCGATTGGAATGCAAAGGTTGGAAACAAAGAGAAAGGATCAGTAGTTAGAAAACATGGCCTTGGTAATAGAAACAATGTTGGAGATCACAGAATACAATTTTGCAAGGCCAATAACTTGTTCATTGTAAATACCTTTTTTAAACAACATAAAAGATAACTATACACATGGACATCACCAGATGGAATACATAGAAATCAAATTGACTATATCTGTGGAAAGAGATAGTGGAAAAGCTCCATGCATATCATCAACCAAAACAAAGCCAGAGGCAGAATGTGGAACAGACTATCAATTGCTCAAACTCAAATTCAGGCTGAAGCTGAAGAAAATATAAACAAGTCCCTGAAAACCAAAATATGACCTTGAATATATCCCACCTGAATTTGGAGATCATCTGAAGAACAGATTTGACACTAAAGACCAAAGACCAGAAGAGTTGTGGAATGACATCAAGAGCATCATGTAGGAAGACAGCAAAAGGTCACTAAGAAGGCAAGAGAAAAGGAAAAGACCAAAATGGATGTCA
>NW_006408608.1:5149921-5157086 GCF_000296735.1 Chrysochloris asiatica
CAATGCTTTGAAGGTACCTAATTATCATTCTTTTTCAGTTAGTTCAATTCCCTCTTCTTCCTCAGAAATGTCCTCTGGCTCTGCATCTTGGTCATTTGTTTGAGTCATTCTCTCTTGTTTCTTAGTGTCAGCTAACATGATCTCTTGTCTCTAGGGTATTGTAATGTTGGTGTATTTGTAAAAACAAACAATGCGGTTGTTGGATCTAGTGGGACTCAATCTCTGGGGACTCCTGGAATTCAAGGAGGTCACAAGGTGGTTGTGGAAGTGATGTGACAGCAGAGTTCCTGGCCCTAGATGGAGTTCCTATTGACTTCAGTGTTACATATGTTCAGGGCCCTCAATGCTATACTATGGCTTAGGCCACAAGCACCTTAGTCCTCTAGGTGACATCTTTTCTTTTTAATACTTTAAAGAGATCTTTTGTAGCAGATTTGCCCAAATGTAACACTTCATTTGAGTTTGACTGTTGCTTTCATGAGTGTTGACTGTGGAACCAAGTAAAATGAAACCCTCGACAACTTCATCTTTCTTCCATTAATCATGGTGTTACCTAGTGGTCCAGTTATGAGGATTTTGTTTTCTTTATGTTGATGTGTAATCCATTTTGAAGGCTGTAGGTTTCTTTGTTGTTTTTATCTTTATCAGTAAGTGCTTCAAGTCCTCTACACTTTAAACAAGTAAGGTTGTATCATCTGTATATCACAGGTTATTAATATGTCTTCTTCTAACCCTATGCTACATTCTTCTTACAGTCCAGCTTCTCAGATTACCTGTACAGCATACTGGTTGGATAAATATGATGAAAGGCTACAACCCTGACACACACCTTTCCTGATTTTAAACCACACATTATCTCCTTTATAATTTGCTCTGTTTAAATGACTACCTCTTAATATATGTACAGGTTCCTCCTGAGTGTTCTGGAGTTCCCATCCTTTACAATGTGATCCATAGTTTGTTATGATGCACGTAGTTGAATGTTTGCCTAGTCAATAAAACACAGGTAAATATCTGGTATTCTCTACTTTCAGTCAAGATCCATATGATTTCAGCAATAACATACCTCATTCCATGTCCTCTTCTGAATCTGGCTTGAGTGCCTGGCAATTCCCCGTCAATGTACTGCTACAACTCTTTTTAAATTATCTTCAATAAACCTTATTTCCATGTGAATATAATATATTGTTTGATAATTACCACATTCTGTTGGATCACTTTTCTTTGCAATGGGCACAAATATGGATCTGTTCCAGTAGGATGTCCAGGTAGTGGTCTTCCAAATGTTTTCACATAGATGAATGACTCTTACAGCATTGTATCAATTTGTTGAAACACCTCAATTAGTACTTTGTCAATGTCTGGAACCTTGCTTTTTGCCAGTGCCTCCAATACTGCTTGGATTTCTTCCTTCAATACCATTGGTTTTTGATCATATGCTACCTCCTAAAATGGTTGAATACTGACCAATTCTTTTTGGTGTATTCCTTCCTTTTGATGCTTCCTGCATTGTTCAATATTTTGCCTATGTTGTTGATAAGTGACTTTGAGTTGGCATGGATAGAGTTTTCAAGGAATAGCTGGTGAGTCTGAACTGCTGAACTTACAACTTAAAGCTTGAATTTTTTCTTCAGTTTTCAGCTTGAGAAATACTGAGCATCTTTTTCCTTTTTGATTTTCTAACTCCATTTTTTTTTGCATATTTTATTATAATACTTGACTTTTTCTTCTCAAGCTGCCCTTTGAAATCTTCTGTTCAGCTCTTCCACTTCCTTATTTCTTTCAGTCTTTTTAGCTTTTCTGTTATAGAGTAAGTTTCAAAGGCTTTTCTGGCATCCATTTTGGTCTTTCCCCACCCCAAGAAATTACCATAGATTTTATTCAATTTTCACTCATTTCCATACTAAAATTCTTCTTCTGATATAATGATTTTTGACTGTTAAACCAACTTTTCACTCCTGAGATATATCCCAGCTGGTTTCAAATAAAGGAGCTTTGAAAAGTGGTCTTTTATTTCTTTCCTGTCTTTTAAATGACCTTTTGATTTTGTCATATATGATGTCTGTGATGTCATCCTACAACTCATCTGATCTTTGGTCGTTAGTGTCTAATGCATCATATCTATTCTTGAGATGGTCTCTAAATTCAGGTGGTATATATTCAGTATCATACTTTGACTCTCATGGACTTGTTTTAATTTTCTTCAGCTTCAACTTGACCTTGTATGTAAGCAACTGATTGTTCCACAGACAGATCCTGCCCTTGTTTTGACTGATGACATTGAGCTTCTTGATTGTGGTTTTACACAGGCGTAGTCAATTTGATTCCTGTGTATTCTATCTGGTGATGTCACTGTTTATGTTTTTGAAAAAGGTATTTTTGATGAATAAATTATTGGTCTTATGAAACTCTATCATGTAGGACAATGAGAAAGATGGTGGATTAGGCAGGAAGGCTGTGTGGGCTCTTTGCAGCAAGGATACAGAAACTGGACAGGACAGATACAAAAGATGGCCCTGGAACTTGGAACTTCAGAAGAAGGGATAGAAAAATGGATTAAGCACTTACTGGTCAAGAGAGTTTAACAGACGCGGCAAGAGAGGAGGTAACTGTTGAGCAGCGGCAGCTGATGGGACCTATCACAGCCATCTTGAAAGTCTGTGAAAGGCTTTAGAGATGAGAAAATGTTTTTACATTGCAGAAACCTACCTGTGGCTTGTGGAGGCAAAGGTGTGATTTTTTTGTTTTGTTTTGTTTGTTTCCTTTTTTACCAGCCCCAGGGAATCTCCCACTTTTCAGGCAGTCAGAGCCACTTGGGGATTTCGAGCTCCAGGGAGGAGCTCTATACAATAACCGCACTAGGGCAGGCTCTGCTCCAAATTTGCAAAATTGACCCTGGTTATCCCTGGGGACTGGCTCTCACTAGGAGAGGAGGTTGAATGGACATGTGGTATAGAAAAAAAAAAAGTGTGTGTGGTGGGGAGGGGGGGGAGAGTCAAGCGATCTGTGTGAGCCCACTGGACATACCATGGTCATTTTGAACTTTCTCAGGTGGCTGTGAATGCAAGAGGCCAGTAGGTGTTTATTGGCAGAGAAAAAGTCATTGACTTTCATTTTTTACTGTATGGGTTGTTTTTCGTTGTTGTTTATTGTTTTCCTTCTTCTTGCATCACACGACAGGAGACAGAAACTTCAGCCATAAAGTCAAGTCACAGCCATACCCTCTACAATCCTACCAATTGGGCAAGAGCCAATACCAGCTGCTATACATGAGAACAGCAACTACAACCAACCTCGGCTAAATCCACGCTGAGTTGAACTGTATGAACAGGAAACAGAGAAGTTCAGCCCCTGATCAAATCCACCAGGAGGCAATTGGTGGGTGACTAAGAATACATCAACATACATTCATCACCTTAATACAAATACAACATTACCACAATGCCTAGAAAGCAGCAGAAAATTTGTGTTCACATGCAGAAACAAGACAGAGTAGCTCAAACAAATGACCAGGAGGCAGAGCAAGACAATGCTTTTGAGGAAGAAGAGACACTTGAACTACCTGAAAAAGAATTCAGGAAAATGATATTGAGGTATATCCGAAAGTGTCACAGAAAGGTGGAGGAAAACAAGGATGCGTTCAAAAAATGCTACAGAAACAATCAAACAAAATAGTGCATTGGAGGCAATATAAAACCTGCAAACAGAAATCCAGAAGATCAATACTAATATACCAGAAATACACTGAAGGGGTAAAGGAGTCAATGGAAGCCAGAATTAGTGAGCTTGAAGATAAATGTCTCAATGCTAGTAAGAGAGAAGAACAATCAGTAAAAAAGAATGAAAAAAATCCGAAAAAAGCCTAAGATTCATGTGGGACACCATGAAGAGGAATAACTTTTGTGTGCTCAGATTCCAGAACAGGAAGAGACAAAGAAAACCACAGAAAAGATAGACAAAAAGCTTCTGGAAGAAAATTTCCCTAACATTATGAAAGATGAGATGATAAGTATTCAAGAAGCTGAACAAACCCAAAACAGGATAGATCCCAAAATAAAATCACCCAGACATAGCATAATCAAACTCTCCAAAATCAAAGACAATGAAAGAATCCTGGAAGCAGCTTGGGAAAAATGAAATGTTACCTACAAAGGATAACCAATAAGATTAAGTTCTGACTTCTCAGCAGAAACCATGCAGGTTAGAGGGCACTGGGGAGACATATATGAAACACTGAAAGAAAACAATTGCCAATCAACAATCACATACCCAGAAAATCTGTCCCTCGAATATGATGGCAAAATTAGAACATTTCCAGATAAACAGAAATGAAAGGAATTTGTAAAAACTAAGACAACTTTACAAAAATTACTAAAGGGCGACCTTTGGACTGAGGAGTAACAATGGCAGACAACAACCATAGACTGACACACAGAAGCAGCACCCACAATTCAATCCAGATATAGAAGCATGCAGAGTAAAACAAAACTACAAGACTTAAGTGCCTTGGTCAAGTTGGTTACGACTCATAGTGACCCTGTGTAGGGTTTCCAAGGAGCAACTGGTGAGCTTGAACCACCAACCTTGTGGTTTAAACTGACCTTGCAGCCTAGTGCAGTAACTCAAAGACACACATAGATTAAAAATTAAAGGTTAGAAAAAAGTTATCAAGCTAATGGCAATCAAAAACAAGCAGGACCCTCCTATATTGCTGGTGGGACTGTAAAATGGCTCAACCACTGTGGAAAATGGTATGGTGCTTCCTCAAAAAGTTGGAAATAGAAATCCCTTATGCAGCAATCCCTCTACTTGGTATATATCCACAAGAAATATGAACAAGGACACGAGTAGATCTATGCACACTGATGTCCATTGCAGCACTATTCATAATAGTAAAAAGATGGAGACAGCCAAGTATCCATCAATGGAAGAACAGATAAACAAACTTTGTTTATATACGCACATGGAATACTATGCAACCATGAAGAATAATGATGAATCTGCAAAGCATCTCATAACATGTTTGTCTTTTTCTGTTAGAGGTATTATAGCTTTCTATAAAAGTTAGATATTAGTCCCTTGTCTGATAAGTCATTGCAAAAAAATGTTGCCCAGGGAAATAGGATTCCTATTAAGCCTTTGAAAAGTATGGGACCTTAGGTGGAATCCTGAGCCCCACCCAGGACTTTCTGAGTTGGGACATTCCCACTTGAAAAGATATTTAGACCAACCCAGAACTACTGGGAAAACAGATTTTTGTTGAAAGAAAGACCTACAGGAATAAAAGCAGACTGTTTGAATTTCAATCAAGCTGTTTGCTTGAGGCATCAAGAAAGAAAAGTCACTCTTTTCTTTCCCTAGAAGGGAAAACCCCCTTCTAGGACTGAAACTCAAAGGGAACAATGATCAGTATGCTCGCTGGTGACCACCTGGGTCTACTCGTGAGTGGAAGTGGGGGAAATACAGCAATGAAGACATGGACTGAGTTTGATCATGTCCCACTGTTGAGATGACAGAAAGAAGAGGAAGGGCTGACTGATCTGAGTTTAGGAAGATGTGTGAATTCTTGAGCCCATAGGCACTGACTTTGTTTCTGGGGGCTAGGGCTGAGAGTGAAGCAGACAGCTGGTCTGATGTGCAGGAAGGTGTGAGTGAAACTCCCAAACGTGCATCTAGTATCCATTTGACTTAGGTTGGATGACTAGCTGAGCAGAACTCGATTAGATGACTATAAAGGTGCTTAATACTGTAAGCAAATGTAAATTGCTACCATTTGATGAATTAGACTTTTACTTATGCATGCAGTCGCTCAAAATCCTAAATGGAATGGAAGAATTCTTCATATCATGGAACAAGCTTGTTTCCTTAGTGTATTGGGTTGATGTTGTAGTTGTTAAGTGCCATCGAGTCTATACCAGCTCATAGCGACCTATGCACAGCAGAACGAAACTCTTCTGAATCTGGCTTGAACCTCTGGAAGTTCTGTCAGTGTATGCCTAGGACATAATTTTTTATACATCCTGTTTCATTTTTCTCAACTTTTTATTTCTATATTGTGCATTCCACATTTTGATTATTAATAGATGTTTGCAGCTGTTTCTTCTCATTTTGTGTGCCATATAAGCAAATGGAGATCCTGAAAGCTTTACTCCATCTACATCATTAAGGTTGACTCTACTTTGAGGAAGGAACCCTGATGGTATTGCAGGTTGGGTGTTGGGTTGCTAACTGCAAGGGCAGCAATTCAAACTCACCAGCTGCTCCATGGGAGAAAGATGAAGCTGTCTTTTTCTGGAGAGATTTACTCTTGGAAACCCTATAGATAATCACTATGAGTCTGGGCTGACTCAAAGTCAATGGGCTTGATTTTCGTTTTTCTACTTTGAGGAAGCCATTCTTCCCCAGTCGTGTTTACTTCTTTCCAACCCTAAGGATTCATCTTTAGGTACCATATTGGACAATGTTCTACTACAATTCAAAAAGTTTTTATTGGCCAATTTTTTCAGAAGCTGTATCTGGTGACAATTTAGACCTTTTATATAATATGGCAAGATAATCTGAGATTTAGAACTATGTTCTTTTTTGAATTCTTATTGTTTTTCTATTTTTTTGTAGTCCTTTTAGATGTATGAGCTCTAGTGTGGCACTGTAGGATACGCATTGGAGTGGTAACTGCAAGGTCAGCAGTTCAAACCCACCAGCTACTCTCAGAAACTCAATGTTCATAGGATCATTATAAGTTGGGATTCCATGGCACACAAAAACAACATTTCAGATGTATAGTGTACCTTTTTCTTACATTTCCTCCTTGAGTTGTAGAAACTGATGACATAAACCTCCCAATGTATTTATTTGCTCTTCTGATATTTAACATTTTTTATATATAAAGATGCAGTGAATTCACTTTTCTCTATACCACGTACTCCTAATCATTTCCAATAATAAATAATGTCTCAGTCTCTACCACTAAAAATCAGCACTATTTCTAATGAGTACTAGGAATCTCACTTAAATTTAAATTGGATCTCCATGTTGGGCTCTGAACAATGACAACGATTTCTTACCTCTAACTAGTCTTTGCTCTCATTGCTGTTTGATAGGGAAGGATGACACAACCAAGGAGTATTTGCCCAATGGCTTTTTGATGAAATATATATATATATAT
>NW_006408608.1:5157621-5181694 GCF_000296735.1 Chrysochloris asiatica
AACAAATATATATATATATCAGCTGCGCCAGTGTGCACTGAAACTCACCACACAGACATATACACAAAGCAATGACTCTAGACTGAGTAGCTTACATCCAAGTGTATCAAAAATGGTTTGTTTCAAACCAAACACACACCACTGATATCTGGGAGTCCTGGTGTGGCACTGTAGAATCAGCACTGAACGGCCAATCCTAAGGTTGGCAGTTCAAACCCACCACTGCTCGTTGGAAACTCTATATAGGGTTACTATGAGTCAGAACTGACTCAATTGCACTTGCCAACAACTGGTATTTGGGGTGGGTTTGCTACAGTAAGCCCTGGTGGTTAAGTGCTCAGTTGCTAATGGAAAGGTTGTTGAGTGCTGCTCTGTGAGAGAAAAAAATATGGCAGTATGCATCTGTAAAGATCGTTAAGTATTGTCGAGCCAGTTCTAACTCACAGTGGCCCTGTATAGGGTATCCCAGGGGCAGCTAGTGAATTTAAACTGCTAACCTTGTAGTTCAAGCTGGCTTTGCAGTCGAGTGTTTATCCTACAGCACCACACCAGGATTCCTTTGTTGTTAAGTGCGGTTGAATCGGTTCTGATCCATAGCAACCCTGTATAGGGTGTCTAAGGAGTAACTGGTGAGCTTGAACCATCGACCTTGCGGTTCAATCTGACTTTGCAGTCCAGTGCATTAACCTACAGCGCTACCCCAGGACTCTCTCTCCGTAAAGATTATGGGCCTAGAAACCCTGTGGGGTCACTATGAGTTGGAATTAATTCTATGGCAACGGGCTTCTGTTAGTCTACTTTAAAGCTAAAGAAAGAATTGGCTGGTTATAAGCAGAAATGAAAAGTAAGTCACAAACCCTGCCTGGGGAGCTGAAGTGGATTTTCTCCTTGTAACCACTGCTTTTTAGTTGACTCCGGCTCATAGTGGCCTAATTGTTGTTGTTAAGTGCCATCGAGTCGGTTCTGACCCATAGCGACCCTGTATAGGGTTTCCGAAGAGCAGCTGGTGAGCTTGAACTGCTGACCTTGCAGTTCAAACGGCTGTACAGTCTGGCGCATTAACCCACAGGGCCACACCAGGACTCCAATAAGTCAGAGTAAAATTGCTCCTTTGGGTTCCTGAGACTAAATCTCTATGGGAGCCTCATTTTTCTCCTGCAGAGTGGCTGGTGAGTTTGAACAGCTGACCTTGCAGTTAGCAGCTCAACACTTAACCCACTATGCCACCAGGGTTTCTCTTCCAAGTTACCAGATGGTAAGAACTAAGTATGCAATACGCTTTGAATACTAAGGTGAAGTAGTTAAGACAGTTTTGTTGCACAAAAATAAATTTTTAATTAAGATCTTGCCACTTTAAATTATTTCAGATGACTTCTAGATGCCATGGAGAGCAGAAGTGAGAAAGAAATGAATTAGGCTTGAGAACTAGGAAAAAACCTCTGCATGTGGTTTACCCACATTCAGGAGAGACTGGAAGCAAACAGAAGTCTACTGAGTGTTACTAAGTAAATTGTTTACACAAAGAAACCACAAGCCTTTGAAAAAACAAACACGCTTGTACCAGTAATAAACTATGAAAGCTGGGAACTACCAAGGCAGGCCGACTTAACACCTTTTCCAGGTGGGGCTGTGGGGGACAGTGGATAAGGGAGTTCCTGCCAAAGCACAGTGAGGCTCTAATAGTTTCCCAACCCCTTCACAAATGTCTTCTCCCCTCAATTTCCTGTTCTTCCCCTTTCAGAACGAGAGTTATTGTACAGATTCTGCTCCTGCTCCTGTTCCATTATCTGCAAAGTAGGCACAGACTTGTTTCTTCTCAAGAGTTTGCCAAACACACAGAGCCACTAACTATCAAGACCCCGAGGGCTGGGCGTCACAAACTTTGAGGTTAACAGGGTACCTAGGTGTGTATGGTCTGTGGAGTCTTCTTTGGGCGAAGGGTTTGTAGGTAAAATTGAGCAACTGCTAGTTAGTTGACCAGCACACCACTCCTATTGATCTGGGCCCAGCCTCCCTTGTCACCTAGTATGCCCTTATGACCAGCCAATCAAATGTGGATAGAGGTGATGTACAGCACTTTGATTCCCTGGCACGCCAGTAGATGCTGATGTTCAAGGTAATCGCAGAAGGCACACATGAGGAGGGCAGAGCCCTGGTACCCTAGGCCTCCAAATAACTGCATGGGGCAGAGTCCTCCTGCCTTATCAGACTGTAAGAACGGAGATCCAACCTTTGGAGATTCCATTTCACATTCTCAAATCCACTAAGTGACTCAATGAATCATATAGCAGCTAACATCTAGTGAGTTACAATGTGCCAGCCACCTTTTATGTATGAACTCACTCAACCCTGATACCCATCCTATGATGGTTCCCATTTTACAGATAGGAACATTGAGGCAACCTGATACCCATCCTATGATGGTTCCCATTTTACAGATAGGGACATTGAGGCACAAGAAGACAATTTATCCAAAATCTCAGTTAATAAGGAACAAAATGAAATGCAAACCCAGTCTGGTTCTAGAGTATAGGTACACCTCATTTTACTGAGCTTCACAGATGCGGCACTTTTTACAAGTGGAAGGTGTATGGCACACTTGGTATGGTGTAAGCATCACTGTTACATGCATGGGGAAAACACGTGGCTCACTTTTATTAGGTGGTCTGGAACTGAAGCTGCAGTTATCTCCCAGGAATACTTATATAGTTTTAACCACCAGACTGCCAGTGTAAATTCTCTTCCAGTGCATTAACCTAGGAGCCCTGCTGGTGCCCCACTGCACTGCTAACCTCAAGGTCGGCAACTCAAACCCATGACTTGCTGCTTCATGGGATAAAGCTGAGACTTTGTTCCCAATATTTATGGCCTTGGAAACACTGACAGGAGTCACTGAATTGGAATCCATTCGATGGCAGTGGGTTTTGGAGGGTGCGGTAGTGTAGTGGTTATGAATCGGGCTGCTAACCTCAGGGTCAGCAGTTTGAAACTACCAGCTGTTCCACAGGAGAGAGATGAGGCATTCTGCTCCTGTTAAGATTTATAGCCTTGGAAACCCTGTACAGGGTCACTATGAGTCAGAACCAACTCCAAGGCACATAACAAAAACCACCACCAACTGCTTAATGTTATTAAGTGTGCATCTTTTATACATTGGCAGCTGTTTTCCTGCAGTGATCATCTATAAGTTACTCAAATACTCTAACATGCCCATTTTTTCTGGGGTTCAGGCACATGCCCACAAGTTACAACACTTGGGGTATGTTATTTAAAAGGGCAGGAAGGTAGAAGTAATCATTTTGATGTAAAATAAATGGATCAAACAAAAGACATATGATAAAAATTTTATTGTCTTAAATATCAAATGTTTTACACATTGCTTTTTCTTCTCAAAGTTCCTATTAAAAAAAGAAAATGTTTTGATTATTTAGGGCTGACTTACATTTCAGTATTTGACAAAAACTCAAACCCAAATGCATCTGATTCACTCAGCTACAAGCAAGTCCCATGCTCAGCCCCTAAACCAATGACACAATGCCACCAACTTGTTGGGATTCCTGAGTTTGGTTCCCTTAAGTTCTCAGAGTTTCCTGAACTCTCAAAACCAAAGCATTATGGAAGTGACTGAGATGCTGGCAAGCCTATTTACCGATCAGCCTAGTGCTTGTAAGATGCAGTAGTCTCAAAGCTTGAAAAAGCCAGAAAATCTTGCCCTACAGGAGCAGTTGAAAGAACAAGGGGAGGAAACAGGGCATTCCTATTTGTTAAAACTTTGCCAGATATGGCTACAAAACTGAAGCTTTCTTGAGGGCAAAGGCCATTAGCCCACTTGCCATGAAGATGTCTGAATAAAAATGAGCAAATCAACCTTATCTTAGATGCACACAGAGAAAAAGCAAATCCAATCAGTATATTGAACTGCTCTGAATGTATCACCCAACTATTTCAAAAGAACTATCAGTAGAAAACAGAATAGAAATCTCATCATTCAAATGGAGAGAGCTGACTGTGTAGGCAGCTCAGAAAGCTGTGCGTTTTCAAGAAAGCAAAACGAAGTAGGGTTAGCATCAGGCAGTATTAAACAGATGGAATCAAAACACAAATGGATCTCACTGCCTCTGGGAGGAAGTAAACACAGGTCTACCATTCTTCAGGTCACAGATGCATTAGTTCAAGGCTGCAGGTAAAAGAGTTTGTAAACAAAATAATTTCTCATTAGAGATGCATTTCAAGGAAAATACACCCCAGGATGACCCTTCCCCAAATCATCTAATGAAAATCTTCAGTATGTATTTAAGGAAATACAGTTCTTTAAAAGTTCTAATTTTGTATTTCATATCCCGAGTCTTTTGTAGCTGACTGAACTTTTAGGTAAAAGGCATTCTTTAACCCATATGCTCTTAGAGCAATTTCTCTGCAGATTTTATACTCAATGTCCCAGAACTAGTCAACTGTTGCCTCACCTTTTACAGCACCCCACCCCTCCAGCACCAATACATAACAGATCGTAAACCTTTTAAGTCACTAGTAGGTAAGATCCAGAAATTCTACCTGCCTAAGGATTACAATATATGACATTGTAAATCGTGGGTAAAACATGTCTCTTTGAGGGGAGCTGTCCTGTAGAAAACTCCAGCAGCACCTTGAATCCTCTTGTAAATCAGGTCTGCCTACCATTCTGTCCTGGAACCATCCACTGCTTGCTACATTTTCTAGATTCCCACTTTCCATCTTGTACTCAGCTGCTTTCACCCTACAGAAATGTTCCAGAGCAGTTGTGCCCTCAACTGGCAAGGGGAGGACGCCGCAGCACAGTCCCTAACATCAGCTTACACAGCAGGTGGTCCTGATGGCAAGAAAGCTGGACTGTCACACTGATGTGTCCTGAGGAATACCTGCCTTTCACTTCCCATCCTGCCCATTAATCCCCCAGCACTATCACTTCAGAAATACCTGTTCTCTTCAGGCATTTCTTTCACATTAGCACATCTTTTTAGCGGATTCCAGTTTGAACCAGATTTCCCGCCACCCCCACCCCCCATCTGCTTCGAATTTAAACCAAGCCATTTGCATATATTAAAAAAAAAATAAAAGCAGGCCAAGAGGCCCAAATAGATCTGGTCTTGGAAGCTAAAATTAATTTCATTTCTCCTTACCAGACTGAAAGCTTTATGAGGGCAGGGTATCCATCTGTTTGAGTCACACTTGTTTTGTAATTACTAGTGTTCACCAGTGCCTGGTACACAGGCACTTAATCTGTGCCTGATGAATGAATCAAATACCAATGAATTCTTGTTCAAAGACTCATCATATTGCATAGCATTCACGAGTACCAGTTTTCAGTTCAAGTAAGACTCTCTTGACCTTTTCTTCTCCCTTAACTTTTACAACACTGATAGATAGTACACAAACACAAAACCTAACATCTAGAAATCATTTTTGGTATGCCTGATGTATAAATCCAGATGAGAAGCCTCCTAACTAGGGAAATCTAATGATTTGGTATAGTATAATTCTGCATCAGCTTAGTAAAGGGAAGACTTAGGATCACTCTATGCATGCCCCCACCAAAACATAATGCCTCTATTTGGAGAAACTAAGGCACAAAAGAACATCAAGTGCATCAAAGGTTTACACCTTAATCTTTTATTCAATGAATTCCACTAGACTATAAAATTGAGCCATGATTTCACATGTCCAGCTACTTAGGAGCGTACTCAGGATTGACTCTGTTTAAGAGGAACTTGCATTTTTCATTCTCTCAGAGAAAAAGTTAGTTTTCTTTTACAGAACTCCTAGCTGAAAGGTGACATTCCTCTTCCAGGAGGTGGAACTCAGCCAGACGACAAGTGACTAACATCCAAAGGAGAAGTTCGGCTTTTGGGCGAGTATTTGTGCCAGAGAATGGAAGAATGCACACCCAGGGTAGCTTCTCTTAGAGATGATGACAAGTTTCAAATAAATAGCAGTTCAATGATTCCTGTTTAACCTGGCTGCAGGTTAGGAAAAGGAAACAGGAAGGGCAATAGGAAGGAAAAGGAAATCAGAATTCACTTCAATTTTCCTGGCCAGTTTTTTTGCAAGGTTGTTCTAAATGTACATGGTCGGATACATGCCACTATGTGAAGATGGGATCTATAGACACAAAAACTGCTCACATTTCAATCTACTTCATCTATATAAAATTACTTTTAGGATACTTGTCAATCACCTTATTATGTATAGGATACTTCACATACATACACACAAAATGCAAAGTTAAACTAAATTTGCTTATGGCTTTCATTAGCTAGAAAGCGGCAGTAAGGGAAGAACAAGAAGGCTCTACTTTAATGAGTTATTAGAGCACCCAGGACACACACTCTCATAGATCCTTCCAGCTCTCTTAGAGAAGTGCTTTGGGGTTGTGGCTCCCCCTTTAGTATCTATGGGGATAAAGAGCGTTTGTCAGTCTCTCTTGCTAAGCAACAGATTATATGTTAATGGATGAAGCCCAAACTATGGGATGAAAGATACTAGGTTGATGTCTGGAAGCCTAAACCAACTGGAAATAAAGAATTCTTTGAAGCTTCAGTGGGCAAAATCTGCAGCCTAGATACACCTGTCTAGTTACCGAGCACGCCTGATACACTACAACCAGCTTGAGGGAAAATGTAGACAGCATACAGGGGAATCCCTTCCTCTCTTTGGTGAGCAAATGGAGACCACCCTTGGAGATAAGCTCTGACCACAGAGCTACTTCATTTGTGCCAAAGAAGCGTTCCAGTAGGGCCATCCATTACTTAGCTGGCTGGCCATTACCACTGGCAACAACTAGACAAGTTCACAATGATTTTATCTTATTCTTGAAACTTAACCTTTAATTTCTGTATTTTTAGAATACTTAAAGTGTTACACACTGGCTATAATTGACAATGAAGGTTTATTAGCGTCATGTTTTGTAATACCCTTTGCATTCTAGAACTGCTGAATTTAAGAGTAATAAAAATCCTAACATTACCAACAGCTTCATTTTCATAGAAATGATGGACAAGTTTTCAAAATTAAAAAGCAATTATATGTTGAAAAAAATGACAAAATTTGACAAGGATACCTGGCAAATGGGCCAAAATTACTCAGCGTATTCCTAACAAGAATCTGTATAAAAACGATTCAGTTTTTCTCTCAAAAAATAAATATGTACATACATAAAACACTACCATAATGAAGCCTGTTCAAGACTGACATTCTATATTCACTTTGACTGCTTCCCATATTTCCACCCTGTTAAAAGTCAGTGGCCATGCCTCTGAGCAGCGCCTCCCAATTTTATTCTGCTCACAACAGAAAAACGAGGCTAGCATCACACCAAAAGTCTTGCTAGAAGAGGCTACTGTCCTTGGTAACTTCCCTTACACTACACCCACCCCAATCCGTGGCCCCCAGATCTATCACTTAAGTTCCAAACCCGTCACCCAGAGAACAAAGTCCCACTGCAATGCTATGAGATTTTGCATCATTCACAGTACCAATCCTTAGTAATAGCCAGAGAAATATGACAGTTTCCTAGTGCATCTTTCGTCTTTGGTGTAGGGCAAAATCTCTAACATGTGATTGTCTAAAAAAACAGTTTAAAGACAATCTGGTGAACCTGCCATGTAAGCACCCTCTTGACAACTGTCCACAACAGCTCCTCCCGTCACCATTTCTAATTTCAGAAAGGATCATGACGAGACAGTCTTAGAACACGTAAACATCAGAACAGGACAGAGTAGAAGAGGCACGTCTCCCAGTACCCCTAAATTAGAATAATAATAAAAAACAAAACTCCTGAGATCTGACTGTGCTCAACGACTTGAATTTTGATGGAAAGTACACACTTTTTCAGAGAGTCAGATTTTAGACAAAATGATTTTTCAAAGCTTCTGTTTCAAATACACTACGAACTGCAATCTGGAATCAAGAATTATCATTCTTATAATTCTTTTTGAACAAACCATGATTTCAGATTCCTGCTTGGTACCTAAGAGAGCAGTCTGCTTGCCAGGAAAGAATGATCTAAAACCTCTCCATAGGATTATTGCACAGTGGGGCCCTCAGGGCACTGATCTCCCAGGGCGAGTCCTCAGATAAAAGGCCACAATAAATACACCTATATGCTGCGCCCCACTCTTAACTCTACACCGTAGACACAAATAGGATGATGATCTTGCTTAAAAAAGAAAACTCCTGAGGAAAGAAAGGGATGGCAAACTCTACCAAGGCCACTTGAGTCAGAAACGACAAGAGCTGCGAGGGGCAGTCACCAAGCAGACCGACCATTCCAAGCACTAGGATGAACCAGTGACAGGGTTACCACAATTCCACAGCCCACTCAGTCCACGGCTCGAAGCTGAGCTGTAGTACTTCTTAGCAGAAGATGAGTTTAGAAAAGAACTGGCAACCAACCCATTTGCTGAATATAAACAGATCCAATAAATCATTAAGGGTTGAGGCGTGATGAATGAGATGCTAGCAAACCCAATCTCTAGTAAATTCCAGTGTTTAGGCTGTTATTTTTCACTCACAGTTCTGGAAACATAAAGACATTTACAAATGGAATTACACTTTTTTTCTTTGAAAAGTTGGGCAGCACCATGTTTCACGCTAATGCTAATTCCCCCACACTAGCCCACCCACTGTAATATTTGGCAATCCATGCAGCAGCCTGCGTACAGAGTAGCCCAAGTTTTAAACCCTCCCACTCGCCCTAGTAAATGTCAAATCCTAAGCACACAAATAAAAAATACCACTGTAGGAGGTATTATTCAATTATTCTTCAATTTCCTATTAAAATTGATGAATTTTAATATACAGGGGACTGGGTATAATCCCACACACCGAACTGTATTGTCAAAAGTTTGTAACATGACAATGGAATCCATAAGCCCTACCATGCCTACAACACAGACACACAGCCACAGTGTTAAGTTGATCTGCTTTTGGCTACACAGGTAGAGAGACCTCCATGGCTTCTGCTTTTCAAAGCATTCACTCTCATTCTAAATGGTATGCTATACACAAAGCCATCAATTTTATTCCAGAATACATCATCGTAATGAGAATAAAATGCTTTTGTATGCACATAATGCCAATACATTTAAAAAGGCCTACATTTTAACAAGTAAAATAGATAAATCCATCAGACAAGAAATCATAAATTACTTTGGCCGAAAAAAATCCTAAAAAAACCACAAAAAACTCTGGCTCAACTTTCTGCTTGCAGGTTTCTACCTATACTGTATACGTGTGAGCACGTATGTGTGTGTGTAGAGCCTTCTTTAAGGGAATGGAGTACGGTCTAGCCCACTTTCCACGGTTATGTAGGAACTACAATGTTCTTTGCTAGCAAAACAAGAAGAGCGAGGTCTGCATTTCCACCAACTCGATGCAAAGCCCCAAGAGCTTCCTGCAAAGTAAAGCCAGCACGGAGGATCCGGTCAATGTCTGCAGCAGGAAAAATCAATGGTGGGAGAACAGAGGGACTTGAAGGATAGCTGTAGGGTGGGTCAAACTCAAGGAAGAGGCTGGCAGCTTCAGGACAGACATTTTCTCGTGTTTCAGGGCTGTCTGTCATTGGATCCCGTATGCCCTGACCCAAGTCTTTAACCAATATGAAACTGGATGGCAAGGACTTGGTTTGCTCAGAAGTCTGATTGAGTGCATCCTCCTCACCTAAAAGTCTGGATGACATTGCTGCACCTAGGGTGCTGTACGGTTGATTAGACTGATTAGCTGAGGCTAGGGGGATAGAATGGCTCTCTTTGAAGGATTCCCTAGACTGAGGAACGTCTTCTGTATGAGTTGGCGTGCCATCACTTGTTCCCCTGAAGTCAGTAGTTTCTAGCTCCTCTCTTCCAGCTCCAGGTGACGAGCCTGTGCACTGCTCTGCCTTCACTGGCACAGGGACAGCCTGAGGAGAGGAGACCTGTGGAGCCTGTGCATCCTGAATAGCTGGAAGAGGCTCAGTTTGGGACCATCTTTCAGAAAAGTCTTTAGTACTCATTTGACCTTCAACTCGTGTTTCTGATTGACAGGAAACTTCTTCAGATACACTTTCTGAAGCTGTGTTACTACTACTGACCAAAAGTTCATGAAGTTCCTGCAAAGCTGTTGTTACAGATGAATATGACTCCTCTGTTGACTCCACAGAGGACTGACAACTGCCGCAAACGCTTAAAGAGGAGGAGCAATCGCCATATTCTTTATTTGTTCCAGACATTTTGACATCACTTCCTGGGAGCTGTATATCCTCAGTGGAAATGGAATTAATTAAAATTTCATTTGAAAGGTTACATTTTGATGTCTCTACTTCCATTAAAGGATTATCTAGGGTGAGATCAGATGCACCAGTGTTCTTGACACTGGTATTCTGACCACCTTCGGAATTAAACACAGCAACCAGAGACTGTTCAACGATGTCTATTTCCATAAGAGTTTCTGAATTTGAGCAACCAAAGCATCCTGAAGGGAGAATATTTCTCTCTGTATCTAGAAGGTCTACATTCTGCTGTAGCCTGTCCCCTTTCATCTCAGCTTCTAAACCAACACATTTTTGTTGATTCTTTTGCCTTTCTCCAGGAAGTTCAAGGTCCCCTGTGTTACTAACATGTTCTTGGTCACGTGGAGAATTCTGCTGTAGAACCTCATGCTGTTCATGTTCTTCTTCATGCTGCTGAAGGCCGTTGACTGGACTCAGATTCTGATATTCTAGATGCCAACCCTTTTCACTGAGAAGCATTTGTGATTCACGCATCCTAGTAGTTGTGACAGATAAATTAGTTTCCTGTCTTGTATAGAGATGAAATTTGAGGCCCTGGGTGCTTTTTTCAGCAGGAGATTTCTTTAGAGTATCTGCAACATCCGCTTCTTCTGATGAACTCTGCAAAGGCCTATCTGGACTCTGGCCTGCTGGAGCACTGTCTGTTGAAGAAGCATAATCAGAAAGATCCTGTAGAGGAAGAAGATGCGCTCTCGTGTCAGAGGTTATCTGGAACTCAGCTGAAGCCTTCAAAGCCTTGACAGCTTTAGGTTCAAGGCTATCTGGGTCACTGGGCTTTACAGGGCAGACTGAAGCAGAGGCAGAGCGAGCAAAACTCGTAGGATTACCAATCTCCGGACTCTGTCCTGAAGGATGCGCTAGATGGTTATAGCCATCTGAGGCTGGTAATGATGACATTCCCAGTGAGGTAGTTTCTTTACCGCTTTTCTCTATGTGGAATAAAAGGAAATAGAAAAAGATGAATTCGCAAGTAACAAAGGGCAGTGAATTATCAGAGGATACAAATCTAGAAAGGATACAATAAAATCAGGCCCTTAAACTCAGATTGTACATAAGATATCAGAACTATTCTCATTTGATAAGATAGCTTAGCATCAGTGCATCAGAGAAAAGAGGTAAGCATGCTCTTATTAAGATCAAGATGATAGTTCAAGTAGCATTAAAAGGCCCCCACATCATGACCAGGTTAGCGCTCAGGACTGAAGGACAGGAATGCATCTTTATTCCCAGACCGCTAGAAAAATGTTTCTCCAAGTGCATCTCTCCACTACTTATCCTGAAGACACCTGGGATGCTTGTTATGCATGCAGGTTCTGGGGCACCAGCCTGGGGGATAGGATAAAGGCAGGAATCTGCATTTTCAATAAGCTCCTCAGTTATTATTCTCAAGTGCATCACAAATCTTGAGAATCTCTGTAACAGAAATGATTCTCCTGACAATGCACATTTCCTGTTTTAAATGTGAGCACTGAGGTAATAAATGAGAAATCTACAACCAGGTGTACCCAGGCAGAGCAGAATTTCAAAGAGAACAAACACTAATGCTAAGTGACTTCCAGGAGACAGAGATGCAGACATTCTATGTACTTTATTTCCAGCCAAGCTTCTCAAGAATCATGGTAAAACTGCTAAGTGTCTGACACAGAGAATGAAAGCAAAGTTTAATATCAAACAGATTAAAGCCCCATCACCCTACCATATAATACAACTGTTAAAGAATTATCAGTCACTTTCCCATTAACATAATAGAGAAGACGGCTCAATAGTTTTTCAATAGGTAATGATTATTTAGATTCAGTGCAATTGACCACTCACACAAGATGGCAGGCTTATACAATAGTTCAGTGTAAACATCCTAATACTCTATCATTAAATACATACTATTAAAAAAATGTTGAATTAAAAGTCAAAAGACTTTACAAAACAATCTACTAGGACAGATGCAACTCGGATGCTTCATGCTGAATGTTCATGTGCCCCCCTGGGGCTTGATCTTGACCTAAGCAGTCATGAAGCAGTACAGCTAGGCTTCAGACAGCTCTAAGTCTCTGTAATCAGCACAGAAGATAGAGCACTGGGTCGGGAAGTTACTGATGCCTCAGGAAATCACCTTACCTTAGAGTTTAGTAGTAACCAGGGAAACAGCGTTTATCTCATTTTAAACTATGTTCATTAGAGTCTAGAAACACAGGTATGTTTTATTTACTGTTCTCTAAGGAGTCCTGGTGTGGTGCTGTGGGCTAAAGCATCAAACACAGCAAAACTGTTTGAACTGTAAGGTTGGTGGTTCAAGCTCACCAGCTGCTCCTTGGAAAACCTCTATAGGGTCACTATGGGTCGAAATCGACTCAACAGCACTAACAACAACAAAGCTGACTGTGAAAGAGATTCAATTTTGAGTTAATACTGAGAGAAAAAAAGCAATGCAAAAAACATCCCCAGTAAAGGCCTGCTGACACTAGTATGCCAGTTATAAACAACCAGGGGAGGTCAAGGTGATCACTGTCTGGATGTCTTTTGTACTCATTATGAAAACAGCACAGAGTCCCCCTACAGCTGAGATGATCAGTCTCACTGGCTCAAGTCCTAAGTGTAGGGAGGATTGGTCAGTGCTCTGGTAGCGTAGTGGTTACGAATCGGGCTGTGAACCTTAAGGTCAGCGGTTCGAAACTACCAGCTGCTCCGCGGGAGAAAGATGAGGCTTTCTAATCCCGTAAAGATTTACACCCTCGGAAACCCTGTACAGGGTCGCTATGGGTCGGAACCGACTCGATGGCACTTAACAATAACAACAACAGACTGATAGGAAAAAGAAGATGTGGACAATGGACAATAAGATTTAACTATGCCTTCTATTAACCTATCCTTACAAGAAGGAAGGAAAGGAAACTGAAATGTTATAGACCTAATTACAACTAGCCTGTAAGGTCCTATGCAGTTTCAGGTCGATAGTTTAATAAAAGATTATCTTTCTTCCTCTCTTGACTTATCAGCCAATAAGCTTCGGCTGAGTTCCATTCTTTAAACCAGAGAGAAATGGAAGCAAATCAACTTCTGTGGAAATTCGTCGGGCTGGAGAGAGACAAGGAAAAGCAAAGTCTCAGCTCCTGCTGTGTAAGTCCTGCCTGCAGCCTGGACAAGTCACTTGACCTGCATCCATTTCTCCCTTAATGCAATGAGAATTCCCATCCCTCTAGGATTCCAGATGGTTGTATGCAGTTGTGCGTAGAAGGGAAACAGACATTTTCAGTTCTCCAGGAGGGAAAAACAAAACAAAACAAGGACTTCCAAAATCCAATAGGAGAACAGTTATGTCCATTCACCAAGTGCTGTGAAACCAATAATCTTGATTTGGTAGTCACCATGGTCAGATAGGGGAGGTAGAAAGGACATTGGCTGCTTTTACTCAGACTTTTTCCCAGGGACTGTTCTTATCATTGGTAATACTTTCAACAGGAAGGTATACTTATGTATACCAACACACAACCATCTATACAGGCTAGTTGCAATCAGATGAAATAAGGTGAAATGGTGAATAACGAAGCTAACTTCCCACAGTGCTCACGCACAGAGACTTTCAGACCACAGATGATGACTGAATGGGAGGCTTAGCGCCGCGGCTATAAATACCTGGTCTGGGGCCCACTCCAGCTGCAGTACACACACACTACATGCATCATGGCTTCGGACGCTCTGTTTGAATTAGGAAACAGACAAGCAAACTTGGGTTAACAATGCAAACCACACAGCATGCAGGGTTATCATCTCCATTCCTCTCTGTCATCTTTAACATCAGCAACTGGAGCATCGGAGTAGGGGATATTCCTGTAGATTGGTTGGTTGGTTCAATTTTCTCACACTACATAAAACAATGTCATAATATCAACAGATTTTTAATAGAACTTGAAGAGAAATGAGTTTTACACATCTACAGAGAACTCATGGGCAAACATGTGAAACAGGTGAAAAAGTGACCTTAATAGACCCACCAGATGGAACAACGAGATCCCTAAACCCTGTCATTCAAAGGCGAGGGAACACACGTAGCAGTCATTCACCAAATTTCGTTCTTCGGTTCAGATTTATTTTTAGAAGAAAACAAACCAAACCTGATTGAATTCTATCCTGGCGTATCTTCTTTATCTTTTCACCCATTTTCAGAAAATACTCGTGTATCAGACACAGACAGAGTTATTTTTAACTTTACAGAGTTATTTTTCAGTTGATAAAAAAGTCATCTGCCAGAGAAACAGCTCTTACCTAATGTGTGCAGAGTTTTGATTCTGAGGATACTAGGAAGTCAGTGTTTCAAACAAATAGGAAATGCAAATTGCTTCACTATTTAATTCTATAAAACTTAGCACAAGCATGCAGATCAGTAACAAAAGGTCACATGGGTAAAATGGTACTCCTTTTCATCCTTTTTAAAACTGGCATAATACTCCTCTTTGTTGAGTAACTATTCAATCTACTTAAATCTTCTAATTACTCAATGTGGGTAACTGTTAGTAGATTAGAAAGCAATACGATCAGCTACAGTTCCTTAAATAAAAAACATCAAGACTACAGGAAAATTATAGGAATTTTACATAATAGTACTACATCTTAATTTTATCTAGTTGGAACCAACTCCATGGTGCTTAACAATAACATGCCTGTGCTTATGGTCCCATTTTGGAAAGAGTGGTCTACTATGTGAGTGAGGCAGGATTAAGGTGGGTATGACTCGAGTCTCCAGGCATGACTCAAGTTGGCACCCTTAGTTTCACTGAGGGTATGGTCTGCATCAGATATATGGAAATGGTTTGACAAATTCAATCTCTTGTTATGGATCCTGGGTTTGGGACTTGAGCTATGCCTGTCTTGGCTTGAGTGAGCCAAAAATCCTCTAGACTGACATCTAAACTGCAGATTGGACATGGCAGCCTCCACAGTTGTGTACGCCATTTCCTTGCCATCTGGTGAGTTCTGAGGGACACTGCAGTGAGATTCAGAATCCTGGGATATGAGGGGAAACACCATGGAGACGAGTGCTGGCTGGTATCAGGGATTATGGAGAGTTGTTGCTCCACAGGGTAAGCACTGAAATGCTAACCACATGGTCAATAGTTGGAGCCCACCAGCCACTCCATGGGAGAAAGATGAGCCTTTCTGCTCCCATAAATGTGAGCAGCCTCAAAGTCCTATATGGTAAGTTTTGAATCGGAACCAACTAGATGGCACTAAACAACATCAATACTATCTTGGAAAAGTCAAGATATCTGTGGTGTCCTCCTCAGAGAGATCAGCCCTGTGCTGACCTTCTAGAGGAAACTATTCTTGCACCCTGTGTGGTGGTTCAGAATTCTTCTCTTCCTATAAAAGACTTCAGTCATACTTCAAATTGCCTTTTGTATGGAAAACTGAGCCAAAAGATGGTGGAATAGGTTCTGAACAAGACCAACTAAGAAAATGCCATCTGCTCTACACTCATTCTAAAGAGGCTCAAGGACAGACCTCCCACAATAAACACAGGCAAAACCTGGCTGCTCATTTTTAAGGCCTATCTCTTGCTTTTTGAACACTTTCTTCATTTCCCACTCAACAATCTATACACATTTTGTTTCGTGACATTACCTGCAATCCCCTCAATGTGACAGCATCCCTACTACTTCCTCCCTGCAGTTCCTGCATTATTGCCCATCTTTGTGGTTCCTTCCTGCCTTCTGAATTTTGTTTTGGGCAAACCAGCCCTCTAGGTCTCATAATGTTGATTTTTCGGAGGAGCATGTTTCTCACAAGTGTTACCATTCACTTTATAGGTCTGTTGTCTATTGTTAGCTGAAAGGTGATCTCCAGGAGTGTGGCTTCAGTTCCAGGTCTCAGGGTGTCTAAGGCTCACAGTCTCAGGGGTTCCACCTGTCTCTAAGAGACCAGCAAGTCTAGTCTTTTTTATGATTTTGAATTTTCCCCACTCTCTACCGGACCCTTTGTGATCCTGAACAGAACTGTCAGTAGTGGTAAGTGGGCACCATCCAGTTCTTCTGGTCTTAGGCTAGTGAAAGGATTATATCTTTTTTGTCTTTAAGAAAAAAGACAAAATACATTTTACTGTCCCAGAAAAAGCAACATGCGATATTAGTCATACTGATGACTACTTCCAGCTCAAGGCTTTAAAAATAACCCAAACTTAACAGTAAATTCTTTTCAGCTTCTAGAAAGTACATCCCAAAGTCACTGATCTGTAACAGATGGGAGGAAATTTTTTCACGGAAGTGGGATTTCAGCAAAACTGTGTTACATTTTATTCAGAAAACTTGGCTCAGCCTTTAACTTTAAATAGGACAAAACAATAAAGACGTTTTCCACAGAAAAACTTATTAGGTAGCATGATTGCCCCAGTTTATACTGTTTCAATAAGGCTCAATGACATACTACCATGAGGTCATTAACTCAGCATGAACACGACACACTGAGTTATGTTCAATTGTGCTTCTTATTGATTTTTCTGTCTCTGGTAGCAGCTCTTTCAGTAAATATTAAAAAGGTGAAGGCTGCCCAGTCACAGAAACAATGCTATCTTTTCAAATAAATAGGCTGAAGAAAAGGAAAGAAAGATTTAGGAAAATACTGCTGAGCTTAAAAGATAAGAAGTTACCTACTTACTGTAATAACTTGCTTTAGGGGGAAAAAAAAAAAAATAGCATTTTTAGGAAGACTATAAAAATGCACCTAAGCTAGTAAGTCCCCAATTTATCTTGACATGCAACAGACTGCTATTTCTTAATCTACTGAAATGTGAAGTAAGAGGACAAAAAATGAACACATCTACTACTGGACAATGAAACTGATGACAAGCCAAAAAGATCCCTATTCTTTTCTAAAGCTCGCCCTCCTCAGGCCCATCCATCAACTACACAGGTATGATTCAAAAGCACAGCCTAGCCAAGTACCTGCATCCTCTACAGATTTTTGAAGGGCTTCTGCTAATTCTTGGTCTGCAATCTCCTCTGGTCGCAGGTCCTCTCGTCCGGCCCCATATGCCAACCTGGCACACTCTGGCAGCTCTCCCTCAGGAAGAAAGGTGGTCTGGGAGCCTGTGGTGCCGATCACGAGTACATTTTTCTTGAGGTCTATGGAACACTTGGAAGGAAGAAACCAAAGGAAGAGGATAGAGGATAAAAATCCCCATGCATAAAAATTAGGATCTTGAATTTAAAACTCCATTT
This sequence comes from Chrysochloris asiatica, assembly GCF_000296735.1. NCBI lineage: Eukaryota > Metazoa > Chordata > Mammalia > Afrosoricida > Chrysochloridae > Chrysochloris > Chrysochloris asiatica. The sequence goes on from NW_006408608.1 coordinate 5,175,130, forward strand.
CAAAGAGTAAATCGATAGGGACAGAGATAGTTCAAAAAACTTCTTTAGCTAATTGAGAATTTAAAAAATATTCAAAGTTTATAGCAGAATAAGTTTTACAGGATTATAGCTTACATTTATTTGCCTTTAACACAACCTCTGTTTATTTCTGATTATGGATGTAAAGCATGTTCATTGTACAAAATCTGGAAAAATAACACGGATAGTCAGCAGCCCCTTTTAGAAATATACAAATGATTTTTTCTTATAAAATTGAAACTATGATACTTATACAGTTTTACATTTCACTTCTATAAAGTACAGCTTATATTAAGCCTCTTATCACATGCTCTTTTACGATCTACCTATGTGTGATCAAACTGATAACAGCAACTTGAAAGATGACATAGGAACCTTGGGGGACAGTGAGTGCGCTAATGGGGAAACAACTCAGAGGAAGGCGAGGAGGGCGAGAACGGCTACATAACTCCAAGAATGTCATCAATGCCACTGAAACGTACATGTAGAGACTTTAATTGGAATACGGTTTTGCTGTGTGCATGTTCAACAGGTAAAATAAATTATTAGAAACAACAAAAAGTGGTCTCCACAATGTCAGAGGTGCAAGGCATTTCTAAGCATATTATCCACTGCTGTCAAGTTGATTTTGACTCACAGCAACTGTCAGGATAGAAAAAGAAGTGTTCCATAGGGTTTTGGAAGCTGTAAATTTTTAAGGAAGCAGATGACCTCATCCTTCTCCCAGAGTGGACAGTAGGTTCAAATTGCTGATGTTTTTGATTAGCAGCCCAACACTTAACCCAATGTGCCAGCCGAGCCCTTTTTGAGTGTTTTGATGTTATTGTTGTAAAGTGCCGTTGAATCAGTTACGATTCTGATCCTGTTAGGGTTTCCAAGGAACAGCTGGTAGGTCTGAATTGCCAACCTTGCAGTTAACAGTCTAGTGCTTATCCTATAGCATTACACCAGAACGTCTTTAAAGTGTATTATTGCTGTTGTTAAGTGCTGTCTAATCAGTTCTGCTCCTAGAGACCCTGTATAGGGTTTCTAAAGAGTACTTGTTGAGATTGAACCACTGATCTTGTGGTTAGCAGTCCAGTGCTTATCCTCCAGTGCCACACCAGGACCCAACTGACAGAAAATACTGACTAGATATGAAATCCTGAAGTAAAAAATTTATGACTCAATGAGGGAAGGTATAATAAAACAATAATAATAAGTCTTCGGAGTAGAAATACAAGAAGAGTTTGTGGAAAAATGGAATTGAAAGACAATGAAATTTCTCCATGAACTTTCTGAAATTCTCTTCACATAAATAGCATTGCAAGTTAATATATTTATATTCTAGCGTAGTGGTTACAAATCGGGCTGTAAACCGCAAGGCCAGCAGTTAGAAACTACCAGCTGTTCCGCGGGAGAAAGGTGAGGCGCTCTGCTCCCGTAAAGATTTACAGCCTCGGAAACCCTGTACAGGGTTGCTATAAATTAGAACCAACTCCATGGCACATAACCACCACTACTTTGTATTAAATAATATGGAACCCTGGTGGCACAGTGGGTTAAGCACTGGGTTGTTAAACAGAAACGGTGGCTTGGGCCCAGCAGTCATCCCATGGGAGAAAGACAAGGCATTCTGTCTCTATAAAAAAATCACAGGCTCGGAAACCCTATGACACGGTTCTACTTGGTCACTGGGGTAGTTACGAGTAGGAATCAACTCCATGGCAGTGGGTTTTTTTGGTTTGGCACTAAACAATGATTTTCATTTCTCACATCATATGTACACTTTCCTTCAGCTTGAAGGTCTTCCTTCCAAATGCTGCTTTTGACTGGCATCTAGGATGACTGATGATTTACTAAGTTTACATTTGCAGTAAAATTATCATTGTGCCTGCAAATCCACCCCCATTCCTGCCAAAAAACAACAACAAATGACTTGAGATCTAATGAGAATCTGAAAAACTTTACCTAAGGTAACCAAACTGCCCACTATACTTAAAAGACATGGAAAGATTTAATAAAATCATAGAAAGATGACACAAAAGACTAGATTCTACTTCTACTGACACATAATTCAGACCCTTGAATAACATCAGCTAAGAATCTCTCCAGGTTTGCAGCCATGCTTCTTGGTGTTCCAGTAAATATAACCAATAGAAATGCAACAATAAACATAGAAAACAAAACCAAACCCACTGTCAGCAAGTCTACTCCGACTCACAGACGCCCTATAGAGCAGAGTAGAACTGAACCCTTAGGGTCTCCGCCAAGACTAAATATTTACAGGTGCAGACAGTCTCAGTGGCTGGCAGGTGTGAACCACTGACCTTGGAGTTAGTCTAACACTTAACCCACTAAGTCACTATGGCTCCTTGGCAATAACCATATAACAAAAAACAGATGCAAAAAGACAGTGAAGCCCCAATTACCTGATGCCGTTTAAGCATATCCAGTCCCAGAAGCATGTCCATGGGCTGTTCCTCAAGTATAGAAAAAGAACACGCCAGGAAATCTCCTTCAATCTGAACCTGAGCTGAAGAACATGAAGAAGACAAGAGGTTACTGATCTCTGTTACAAGAACCCCACCCAGGCAGTTCTGGCACAGAGGTGAGTAAGTATGAAAATCCAGTAGGACCAATGACAAGGTTAAAAGTCAATGAAGGCGCCACGGCTCAGAATGTGGATCTAGTATAACAACTATCCAGAATGCCTGGCTTGACATGTGATGCTGTTTAGGACACATGCCCAGCTAATAAGGAAAGCAGGCACTAAAGGATTAAAAATTAGACCAATTCTATTAACCCCCTACTTCCTATACACTTGCAAAAGGTTTCTAAATGAGAAACATTAAATCTGTAGACTTTGGGACTTTAAAATTAACTCCAAAAGACTTTATTATTACTGGTTATAATTATAAACACTCTTCTTATCATAATTCCCAGCTTTCTAAAAACATTTTCCAGTTTTGTATATATTTCGAAACAAATTTAATTTTGTATTTCTGAACTACAATTTATTTCTTTTATGCAAAAAAAAAATTGGGGGATGTATCTCTGTAAAAGCATGTGACTACGTTTCTTCTACTTTAATTCATCCCTTAGAATATTACAATACAGGATAAGCACTAGACTGTTAACTGCAAGGTTCGTGTTTCAAACTCATGAGCTGTTCCTCTGAAACCCTATACAGGGTTGCTATGAGTGGGAACCAAGTCTGCAGCACTTAACAACAACAACAACTGGACTTTTGGGTTGCTTTCAGTTTACGCTATCACAAGCAATAGTATCACAAACATCCTTGTACATGTCTCCTGGTGTGTCATGTCTCCTGGTGTGTCATGTCTCCTGGTGTGTCATGTCAATTTCTCTAAGAGGTGCATTCTAGGAAGTGGCATCACAGGGGAACAGGTATATTACAATTACCTTTGATGGATGATGTTGAATATTTCCCAAAATTTTCAGAGTATATGAAAGCAACATCACGGTAAATGGAGAAAAGACCGAAGTTGTTAAGGACTTGGATTCAAAATTAACATCCACGGAAGGAGCAGTTAAGAAACTGTGTGTGAGGACTAAAGTGTGTCTGACCCAAGCCGTGGCATTTAAATCACTTAATATGGATGTGAAAGCTAGACAATGAGTAAGGACAACAAAAGAATTAATACCTTTGAATCATGGTGTTGGTAAAGGACATAAAACATAACCATGGACTGTCAGAAGAAACATACTGTCTTGGAAGAAGTACAATCAGAATGCTCCTTAGAAGCAAGGATGGCATGACTCTGTCTCATGTACTTTGGACACTTTATCAGGAAGGATCAGTTCCTGGAGAAGGACATCATGTTTGGTAAAGCAGAGGGTCAGTGAACAAGAGGAAGACCCTACATTAGATGGAGTGACACAGTGGCTGCAACAACATCCCAATGACTGTGAGGATGACTTAAGACCAGGCAGTATTTCTATCTGTTGTTATGTAGGGTCTATGAATTAGAATAAACTCTTTGGCATCTAATGACAACAGTAGAGTCCCCACTGCTCCACATTCTCTTCTGTTAGATTTTAGAATCTTAGCTTACTTGGTATGCAGTCTTGACTTCCCTGAATAGTAATGAGGTTAAGCAACTTCTTAGTCAATTATTAACTATATCGTTTTCAAGTGTTTCTGTTACATTTTATACCTTTTCTTACTGATGACATATACAGTCACACACATGTATGAGGGTGAGCCAAAAATTATCTGCACTCTGGCTATAGAATTTATTTTAATCAACTTTTAGAAAAGACAAATATATTATTTTCCAACATAGTCTCCTTGCTTTTCAATATACTTTGTCTATTTGTCAACAAGCTTTCATATTCTTTATAAAAAATGTTTTAGGCTGAGCTGTAAGCCACAAATGCACCATGGTCTTCATGTCATCATAGATGAATCTTCGTCTTTGAAGATTCTTGCTTTCCGAGGATCAAACAAGTGAAAGTCTGATGGAGCAAGATCAGGACTATAGGGAGGATGTTTTAATATCTCAAAACAAAGATTCTGCAGTGTAGGCCGAGTTTCAACAGTGTAGGCCAAGGTGTGCAAACGTGCACTGTCATGCAAGATCACAATACCCTTGGACAGCAGTCCTCTGCAGTGAATCTGAATTTAGGCTTTACCTCTTCAGTGAGTATCTCACTGTAATGAGCACTACTGATTGCTGAACCTTTTTCCTGATAATGTTTCAATACTGGCTCTTGAGAGGCCCAGCAAACTGCAAGTATCCAGTTTCCAGCTGATGGCTGACTTTTTAAATTTTTCTTGGTGGGTGATTCAAGATGTTTCCATTCCCTACTCTGACATTTACTCTCAGGTTTGTAGTGATGAATCCATGTCTCATCACCAGTAATAATTTTTTAAAGAAACTTTTACTTTCCTTTGAGTATTATTGGTCCAAATTTTGTTTGTAGATGTCCATGAGTTGTTTCAGTACCCATTTCCTTGCACACACTTTTCAAAACTCAAGTCTCTAGTGGATTCTTTCACAGGCAGAACCATGGCTGATTTGCAAATGATTTGCCACACAATCCATTGTCATTCATCTATTCGACAGAATCATTTCATGTGCCTGCTCAATGTTGTTATAAGATGTGGACAGGCGTTTTAATAACTGGAGTTAAGGGTAATTTTTGACTCACCCTCGTAAATATTCTGAGTATGAATCAGCTCTGTTATTAATACCCTTTCTCAGTCTGTGTCTGTTTGATAAAAATTCTTAATCTTTATATGGTTAAACTGATCACTCATTTCCTTCAGTGAAGATACTCTCCTCTATTTTCTTCTAAAAGTTTTGATTTTCACAGCTAGGTCTTTAATCCACTTTGAATTGGATTTTTTGTGTGATATGAGGCAGAGTCCAATTTCCAATTCATTTCTTCCCATCTGGATAATAACCTGGTGACCCAGCACCATCTCCTAACCTTTTCCCCCTCTCTGTAAAATCTCTGCTCTTGCTTATTTGGGATTATATAAGCATGGGTCTATTTTTGTTCTGGTCATAATAACTAAAGAGCAAGTGATTCAAGAGTGCTCTGCAATAAAACTTAAAAATACAATTTAAAATGAACATAAAGCAAAGTCCCACCAAAAAACAAACCAACTAACAAAAGACTCAGCTTGGACACTGATGGTATAACACCAACTACTTCAATGTGGAAATACTACTATCTTCAACATACTGAGTCTTCCAATCCACAGAACAAAGGAGCTTCAAATAGTTTATGGAAAAATGCTGTATATTTTAATTCCATTTTCCCATGAACTTTCTGAAGCCTCCTTGTATTGTATAGCTCTCCTTTTATTTTAAATTTTTTTTGGAAAGCCACAAGATGTACCACTTGTCCATTCACAAGAAAGGACACAAAAGGCATGTTCTTTTTATTTGCTCATATTATTGTCTGGGGAACCTGGTTTGGCACTGTGCGCTAATGCTTCAGACTGCAAAGTCGGTGGTTCAAGCTCATCAGTGGCTCCTTGGAAACCCTTTTTGTCTGGGTTTCCAATAATATTGTTGGATAATAATATTATCCAACAATATTATTGTCTGGGAGTACTGGTGTGGCACAGTGGGTTAATGTGCTGTACTGCAAACTCAGTTTGAATCACAGGGTCAGTGGTTCAAGTTAACCACCTGCTCCTCAGAAACCCTATACAGGGTCTCTATGGGTCGGAACTGAGCTGACAACACTTAACACCATTATTGTCTTACTTAACCATGAACAATCTGCCTTTCTAGTGTCTTGTGCAATGTTCCTCTGTGGAAGCTACTGAGAGTAAGGTATTTAAGAAATCTTTATTCTACATCAATCAACAGGGGAAACACAAAGGTCCTAACAAATAGACAATTATATTATTAAAAAAAACCAGGGCAAATAGGTAGAAAAAGCAATCATTTACAATGAGAGAAAAGTAACTTAAAACAAATTAAGACACCACTTTTTTACCTTGCAAAATAAAGGGAGAGTGGACTTATAATATTGATAGTATAATATGGTACCATGGAATCCTGGTGTGGCATTAAAGGATAAG
>NW_006408608.1:5183784-5186089 GCF_000296735.1 Chrysochloris asiatica
AAATCTCTTCTTCAGGTGATCTCTAAATTCAGGTGGGGTATTATCAAGGTCATATTTTGGCTCTCATGGATGGTTTTCATGTTTTTCAACTTCAGTTGGAATTTGTATAAGAGCAATTGATGGTCTGTTCCACTATCTGCCCCTGGCCTTGTTCTGACTGATGATATGGAGCTTTTCCATTGTCTCTTTCCACAGATGTAGTCAATTTGATTTCGATAATTCCATCTGGTGAGGTCCATGTGTATAGTCATCTCTTATGCTATCTAAAGAAGGTATTTGAAATGAACAAATCACTGATTTTTTTCAGAATTCTATCATGCAATCTCCAGCATCATTTCTTTCACCAAGGCTGTATTTTCCAACTACTGACCCTTCCCTCTTTGCGTCCAACCTATGTATTCCAATTGCCGGTAATGATCAATACATGTTTTTTGTCTTTTTTAAGGTTTTTATTGTGGAGTGAGTGAAAGTTTACAAGGCATGTCATCAGTTTTACATTCAACAAATCATACACCTTGTTTCATTACATTGATTATAATCTCCTCCATGTACCATCAGTTAACAGTATTTCTATCCACTCTAGCTTTTTAAAAAACAAACAAACAAAAAACTCCACTGAGGCACATATAATAATTTACATCTCCAAAGGGCACATTCTACTAGTCTGCTCCTGGTCACCTGCTCTTAGTCCTTTCTCTTCTTAGTCCATGAATCTAGAGTCCTTAGCCGCTCCCCTTCCCCATGCCCCCATCTTTCGTGCTGCTATTTCTCTGGATAAGGTCCCGCATTCTGCTTGTGCATTCTTCTCTTGATGGTCCTAGGGTCCTCTGTTTCTGGACTGTAAGATTAACCACTCCCCTTTTGTTGTTACTTCTACTTTTTCAACTGTGACAGTCACGATTAGTCATGATAACAGTTATTCACTACTGAATCTTATGAATCTTATACCATCTCTTTTTACCACACCCATCTAGACAAGATGACAGCTATTCAGTGGGTGATCAATACATCTTGATTGCATGTTTGATCAATTTCAGATTGAAGAAGTTGGTAGAATTCTTCTACTTCATCCTCACTGGCTTTAGTGGTTGGTGTTAACTGGTTTTCCCTGTAGGCACATGTATAACAGTGTTGTACCTCATGACTGATCTGGATATGTTCTTTTTGATAATGAACGCAACACCATTTCTCTTCGTCATTCCCGGCATAGTAAACCATGTGGTCATCATATTCAAAATGGCCAATACCAGTCCATTTCAGCTCACTAATGCCTAAGATATAGATGTTTATGCGTTCCATTTCATTTTTGACAATTTCCTATTTTCCTAGATTTCTACTTCATACATTCCATGTTCTGATTATTAATGGACTGTTTACAGCTATTTCTCTACATTTTGAGTTTTGCCTCATCATCAAATTAAGGTCCCACCAGCTTGCCTCCCACGGGCTTTACTCCATTCTTGTCATCATGGTCAACTCTACTTTGAGGAGTAGCTCTTCCCCAGTCACATTTTGAGTGCCTTCTAACCTTAGCGACTCATTTTCCGGCACTAAATCAGACAGTGTGTCACGGCTATTCATAAGGTTTTCAGTGACTAAATATTCGGAAGTAGTCCATCACTCCTTCTTCCTAGTCTGTCTTCATCTGGAAGCTCATCTGAAACCTGTCCACCATGGGTGACTCTGATGGTATTTAAAATACCGGTGGCATAGGTTTCAGAATCACAGCAACTCACAAGCCACCACAGTATGACAAACTGACAGATGAGTGGTGGTGGTGAAAGTTAGCAATAATATAAATACAGCCTTAAAGCAATCCTAATCTTTGACTCGTTAATTTTACTTCCAGGAGTCTCAGCTATGTGAAAATGTGCATAAAACTCACTGCCATGTAATATGATGAAACATTGTGAAGGGCAGCACATCCTAAAACTTGATCATTCAATACATGTAACAGAACATGTAGCACATTTATATGTGGTGCTGTAGGAAAAGCACTGGACTGCTAACAAGGCTGGTGGGTTCAAGCCCTCAGCTGCACCTTGGAAACCCTATGCAGGGTCACTATGAGTCAAAACCGACTGATGGCACTAACAACAACATGTACTTATTTAAATGATGGAAGCTACAGCGACATGGGGAACATGTGAATGTTCTTGTTTCTTAGGAGTATATGTTTCTATTCAGCCTATGATCAACTTGTGCATGAGAAAATGTACACAGAAAAAAAAATAAAACACCGAAAGGAGATATGCCCAAATGTTAATGCTGTTGCTGTTAGGTCTGTGAAGTCTGTTCCAACTCA
>NW_006408608.1:5186479-5216684 GCF_000296735.1 Chrysochloris asiatica
AAAAAGATAACTGGAGATGAAAGATTGAACACATATATCCATTTCCATTTATGCCAAATAAATGATGAGATACATTTTATTTTAAGGCAAAAATCCTTAAGGACAAAAATAATAGAAATCAGAAACAAAATTTTGGAACTAAAAAGCAAGTGATAGTGGTGAAAATTGAGAAGTAGCCCAAATAAAGTCACAGAACTCTTAAGAGGTGGGCTGGTAGGAAATGTATGTGGACAAAGACCTTGGTGTTTCCCTCTTGCACGCTGCTGGGCAAGGTGAGTAACCCTTCTACTCACACCTCAGACACAGACTGGAGCTTTACTTTCTGAAGAGGGTAAACAGAGACTGGAAGTGGGTATGGAGGCAGACAGATACAACAAACTCCTGAACGAAAACCAGGGAGAATCAGTGAAAGTTTACTGACACACGAGTCTTTTTCTCTCTCCCAACTCCCCACAGTGAAGACCACAACATGGCTGCCCACCCAACAAATCGTCTAAAGAACCTTTTGGTGTCTCACTCTTCAATAGGAGCAGATGCCAAAGACATTAGAAATTTTAGATGAACACTCAAAATGAAAGGCAAATAAATATAAAACACGAACAGGAAGCACCAAACAGAACAAAATTACAGAAAGTAAAAAAGATGAAAACTAAAGGGCAAGTCTAGAATATGGTATCATCCTATTTAAATAAAAGACAGGCTAGTGGAGAGCAAGTCATTATCAGAACAATTCAAGGACGGTCTCCAGAACTGATGGGCATGAGTCTTCCCATGTAACCAAGAGATCTGTATCAAGTGAATCATTATGAAAATTCAAAATACTGGGACCAGAGAGAAGACCATTCAAGCATCAGCAATGGAAAAGAAATGTTTTATATTAAGGATAAAGAATCATCCACAGCAACATTGGAAGTGAAAAAGTCATGGGACAATGCTTCAAAGCTGTAAAGGAAAATGATTCCCAACTTAGTCAGATAGTATCGAACGTTGCTATTGTTAAGTTCCTCTGAGTCTGGTGAATCTGTCAACCTGTGATTCAAGCCAACCTTTTACAGAACATAGGATTTTAAATTTCTAGAAATTTCGTTTGTTGTACCAGATGTTTGCAACTAAAATATAATAAAAGAATGAATAAATAAAATAAACTCTACTATTTACCAAAAACCGTTGCTAACCCCCAGTGTCTCCACTCACCTAGATGTACCCTTCCAATAATCTTCTGGGTGCCCACTCCCTTGGCAATCCCTGCCCACCGACGGTCAACCAGTCTCATTATATTACACCGTTCTGCACAAGCCTGGCTCATAATCGTCATCTGGGCACCTGTGGGGGCAGGGAGACATCAGATAATAAAAACGAAATCCCACTTTGTGATAAAACAATACAGCACCAAGAAACAAGAGCAGAAAAGCATGCATACCACACAGCTTTTGAATTCTACCTAACTGGTTTCCTTTCCCAAATTAATACTATGTTCAGTTCCATACTGGAATCTCAAACACAGTATGGAAATTCAATATTGAGGGAAATCATATTTTGTTACAGTAAAATATTTACATAATATTTTTTAACTTAACCAATAGAAAGCAAAACTACCTGGAAAGGCCCTCCCAAAAGCTCTAACAATGACCACTATGTCTACAGATGGAGATGCTAAATTAAGCACTTCACCCTGAGCAGTTTTTACTGAGCATCTCGAAACCTTCTATCATTACTTTTACTTCTAACTTGAGGACACTATTTCTCTGGCTTTCAAATTAGCCTGTGGATACGTAATTTAAAGTAAGGAAACAGCTTTGAATTCTAGCAGTACAGAAATCTCCAGATTGGTCTCTGCCTTTACTCTTTCTAAAATATCACTTTCTTCTGGTCACTTATTCATCTGCTCAAATATCCTCAATGGCTCCCACTCTTTCTAAGATTAGTTTCAAATCACATGGCCACAGCTTCAGATTCTACCTCACCCTGGCTCAGCTATTTCCAGATGTACATTCTGACTAGTTGGCATCCTCCACTTTAGCAGAAGAAATGTGTCTTCTTTGGCCCTTACTCACTCTAACATAGCTATGCCCTGCCTATAGAGACCACCGTCCTCTGCTCTCACTGTGTCAGAATCTCACTGATGCTTTAAGGCCCAGGTCAAGACCCACTTCCTTCCAAACAGAACTATTACACTCTACACAGCAACTCCTCATAGTTCTTATCTTTAATCGATGAACTCCCAATTTCTTATAGAGATGTCCTAAAAATTCATGGTGCCAAATAAGGGGAAGAAAGAAGATAAAGGAGATACCACAAAATACAAAAGTGGTTACAAAATGGTCAAAGATATAAACCTATTACAAACCAGAAAAGACTGGCAAGTCAAACAATTGCTTCCAGGCTTGTTTGTAGTCCGGAGGACCACTGTCATCCTGAACGGACACAAGTCCTCCCCCCTTTCCTGTGTCAGGACAGAATTTCGGATGGGGAGATAGAGCCCTCACCTGAGTCAACAAAGGCTTTCACAGGATGTCCGTTCACTTTGCAGTTAATATAAAGCATCACTACTTGGCCAAAACTTTCCGGAGCCTCTTCCATCGCGATTGTCATGTTTTCCTCAATATTCTGTTGCCTGTAACAAACCAAAATCAAGTACTCAAAGCAGTTTCCACGAAGAAAACGCTGTTTCAAAGTCAAAGCGCTAAAACACCGATTTATATACATAAATCTTTTGCCCTAATAGAGCAGCTGAGTCACAGTAATGGAAATCGGTGCTCTATCCTGGAACAAGTGACTTAGTAGGAAGGCAGAGCAAGATAAAACAGTTGGCGGAAAATATAAAGGCATAAAAACTGCCCTCATGTAAAATAATTATGGTCTCTATACAAGCTCAAAAACAAGAACATTTCTGAGGAGCCAGGATTACATCCCTTTTTACTCCACAGGATGTTGAAATTTCATGAATTCTCCAATTTCTGTTGTGGTTAGGTACTGTTGAGTCATTGCCAACTCACAGTGACCCCACATTTTAACAGAATGAAATGTTGCCAGCCCTGTGCCATCCTCACAATAGTAGGTATGTATGAGTTCATTGTTGTTGTTTCCGTAAGGTCATCACTGGCTTTTTTTTTTTCAGAAATAGATTGCTAGACCTTTCTTCCTAGTCTGTCTCAGTCTGGAAGTTCTGCTGAAAGCTGTCCACCATGAGTGACTCTGTGGATATTTGAGATACTATGGAAGCCTGTGTGTTCCTGAGATGCTGGAAGTTAAGCCACTGGTATTTCAAACGTAAGTAGGCTCCAGTTTTCACTGATCTACTGAGCATCTGAGTATATTTCCTCTGTCCAGTGCAGGAAAAATAATACACAGATACGTCAACTGCTTGCATCTAATGAAACCACCTGTTTTGAATAAAGCCATGGTGTGAGGGTAGTTCTTTTGTACAGGTAAGGAATGTGGGCACCAAAGTTACACTTGAATTCTGACTCCACCACTTCTTGCCTTTGTGCCTTTGGCAAATTATTTAATCTGTCTTCACTGTACTCTTCCCATATAGGGATTCTGTGAAGACATTAAGATAACACCTGCAGAGCTCTTAGAAGATCGTTGAGCACACAGTCAGCCGTTACTAAATGTTAATTGCCTTTATGATAACTATTATGAGAGTTCTGAAAGTCAAATGCACCTGCTGCCTAATTTCTAAGACTGGGATTTCTACTCTGTAAAATAAGAATAATTCCTATCATCAGGTTGCTGAGATGTATAAAGCACCCTGGAACACAATCTAACATAGGAACAGAGGCTTACAAAATGCACCGTACATGACCACACACACACTCGTATATCACAGTTCACTTGACCCATCAAATTATTTCTTTTAAAATTGTACATATTCCAACTCATACATGACCAGACGCATTGAAAAGGGAGTTCCAGCTTACTCTGATATTTCCGGGCTACGTTCTCAATCTTCTTTAACTATCCAATATCCAAATATATGGAACATGGAAAACTAATGTAGGATCTAGGCAAGTGGACTAAAATAGGAGACAGTAAGAGGGCATGGGGTAAATGACACTGTAAACCAGGGGAAATACAGGCCTTCACCTGTTGGTCTACATTCACTTGTCTACGGCTGCTTTTATGCCAAACAAGAGAACTGACACTAGCACCAGAGATCAAAGGGCCTGCATGGCAAACAAATTATTTCCTGTCTGGCCCTTTATGGAAAAAGTTTACAATTCCTGCTCTACCTTTTGGTACTAATATTCTAGTTCACTTAAATGGACAGCTTTCTCAGCCTTTCTGTAATAAAACATTATACTTTTCAGAAAGTTAAAGTCACACTTACTGACTAGTCTGGTGAATATGCAAGCTACGGTACCTCAAGTGTCCACACCCTACGTAATCACTGGTGTGGAGTACCAAATAAAACTGAGATGGACATTTGATATAATTGTACAGCTTTCCTCCACTGCCACAAGGTGAAATTTAGAAAGAACCTAAATTCAGTTGTGCAGCCCTGATCTTTCATTGACTCCAACCAAGATCAACTTCAGCAAAAATCCTCTGAAATACCACCAGCTATTTGGACTCCTCAAGGCTCTGTAGGTAGCGTTTCTTCAGAGACACAGCGCTTACTCTTTTCAAAGAATGGATGCATTTCCTCTAGTCCTAAGAAACATGAGCCCTCTGGATAGGTTTCCTTTTACTTCTGTTCCTCCAGGAGCTCAACATCATGGTTTGGCTATGACCCTCCACAACACAACCCCCAGTGCTTCCTGGACTGAACAAAACTATTCTTAAACAGCATGTCTGTTCTCCCTTCTAACTGTAATGTGGTCCACTTCAGAAAACACAAATGGATTCCTGTTTCAGAGAGAAGATTTAACTAGCTTCTCAAAGACGTACCTGACACAATCAATAGGAACACAAGTGAATGGCTGAGGGCTGTCAACTGATTCTGAAATGTAATTTACATTTCTTTGATTACAAATGTAGTCAGAAAAATATGACATAAAGCCATTATTCAACTTCCTAAGTTGATATTGTAATAAAATGTCCAAGTTAGGTTTTACTGAGTTGATGACAGGTCCCTCAAAGAAGGATAAAAGTTGTCTCATCACAGTTACGTTCTCTCTAAGACCTTACAATGAACAACAAAAATTGAATTTGGGGGTGGGGTGGGTGGAGTTGATCTTGTATTCAAAGGGACTGACGCAATGTCTTGTTTGTGACTTGTAAACCAACCAAGGCTGGCATTAGTGTCATTTTATTTGCTTAAGTTCCAAGCCTGAAGACTGATTCATCAGATTTGGAGGTAGAGCCAAGTATCTTAGTGATTTTAACCTGTAAAAAGCTTCGTAAGTGATTTTAATGCAGCCCAAGTGAGCACTACTGTGTTATAGAAAGTGGAGCTAGGACCACACAGCAGTCAGTTTATACTCTGGGGTCAGTACAAGAACTGCAGAAGGAAAACAGCCTTAAGGTACCTTCCATACAGAACTGTTTCTCAACCATGATCAAGCCCTACACTTAATCAAGATACAACACAATGTACTTCTGTGGGAAAGAGAATCAAATCATCCTACACAGACTGTTGAGAGGTCCAGATGGGAGGCTTCTGTTCTACGTGGAGCTGCTGTAATGAGAAGTCCTTAATAAAATTTTGGGAGATGTGATTAAGTTAAGTACCTATACTTTCATAGTTTTTCATTGAAATGTGAACGAAATGGAAGAGAATAACCTAAAAGATTGAAGTTTCTATCTCGACTGTGAAGTAGGGATGCTACCTCAAAGTCGATTACCCACAATGCAAGATCAGCTGTGGTGTGGGAAACTTGGACTCTGAGTTTTGTTGTTCAGGTGAAGGCATCCTTACCTTATATCTTCCTCTATCTTGGCCTGAGCTTCGAGATCAAAAGGGTCAGCAGAAAAGAGACGGATCCTTTCTTGCTCTCTCCGGGCTCGGTCCTGCTGCTGCTCCACCAGGACCCTAGAAAATTTCTCTGCAAAAATAAAGGTGGGGGCTGTGGTAAGATGGGGGAGGATGGCACCTAAATAATGTTCTACATGGAAGCTTGAAAATAGAATGAAAAGATAAAAGAATTTCTCCACGAACTTCACGAAATTCCCTCATAGCTTCATCCTTTATTAGCTCTTTCATACACCAAATGTTTTTTCACAAAGCAACTAGGAGAGATGGAAAAAGAGTTCCTAAAAATATTTGGAGTGAGCAATCACACTTAGTTTTTATTTTCTGAAGCAAATCTATGCTTTCACTTAAACGTAGTGTAAAGAAAAAAAATACCCTATTGCTTCTACTCAGAGAGAGTGACTTCTCAGTTAAATCAAGGGGGAACTACTTGTTCTATGTGGCCAATCAACGTCTCCCATTGCTCCCCTTGCCATTACCCTACTCTCCTATTACCTAAAGACAAGAGAGCATGACAATAATGCCCTTTACACCTCTAGTTTCATTTCCTTTATAATGCACTCTGCCTTAGACCAGGTAAGTCAAAGGCTAATGACTGTTGGCCTACCTATATTTTGTGTTCTGATTAAGAATAAGCAGGAAAACTAGTGAGAAGAAAACAGCACTTGCTATATATAAGAGATGTGTTACAGTAAGAATCTTGATTTTGCTATTTCTTAAGTTAAGGTACAGTTAAATGTGTAAACTTAAGTGTGCTATCATATTTTTGGCAACTAGATATGCTGACATTCGAAATGAAAGAGCCCATGATAATGGTCATATGAAGTACTAATACACACTAATGCGCATGGACGTATTTAAGAGAACAATTATGTTGGCTAAAAGAAACGTGACACAAGACTACATACTGTATTATCCCATTAACATGAAGTTCAAAAACTGGCAAAACAAATCTATGATTATTAGAATAGTGGTGGTCTACATGGGATTGGGGAACAGACTAAATAGAACACAATGGAACTTTCTAAAGTAATAGAAAGATTTTCTGTCCTGATTGGGGTGGTGGTGACATGAGTGTATATACATTCTTCAAAAGCTACTGAATTGCATACTTAAAATCTGGGCACTTCTCTGTCCATAGAAACTTTAAATTTAATTCAATAATAAATTTTTAAGTGTTTGTTATACTTTAAATTTTAACCAGTAGAGCCCCCAAAACACAAAGCAGAATGGGAGAAATGTACAGAAAAAACTTTATTCATAAATATAACGTAAAAATAAGTGTTCTGCTGAATAAAAGAATAGCTCAAAAACAGTCCCATAAAGACTGCTGACCAGTTTTTGGTAATACTACCAAACCCTGGGTTGGATGAGGATGATAGTGGTGGTGGCTGTGTGCTATCGAGTCAATTCTGATTCGCAGTGACCCCTGCACAGGGTTTCCGAGGCTGCCCATCTTTAGAGGAGCAGAGAGCTTCCCCTTTCTCCCGCAGAGTGGCTGGTGAAGCTGCAGTCCAACAGGCAATCCACCACACCACAGCGGCTCCTTTGGAGGCGGATAGAGAGTCCTATTTTGCCATCCAGGTTGAGGGTACTGGACCTATTTCCCATAACTAAGAGATGTGAACTGGTAACAATTGGCTTTTGGTGATGTCTTCAACTGAGGCTCTAACTGAAGTGGCCAAAACAATCACTCCCTGGCCTGTGTGCTGCTAGCAACAATCAGAAAAGAATGTGAACTGCCAGGGCTAGACTAGATGGGTTCCAGGCTCTAAGCAATTCTAAAATTCTGTTGATGCCGTTGGTAGGGGCCATGGAGTCAGTTGGGACTCACAGTGACCCTGTATAGGGTTTTCTGAGGAGGGGCTAGTGGATTTGAACCATCGACCTTTTACGGCTAGCAGCCCAGTGCTGATCCTATAGTGTCACACCACGACTCCAGCCTTTGACATGAGCATTAATTTAGCTCTCACAGATGAATTGTCCAACAGATCGTGTGGCACAGTGGTTGAACGCACCAGTTGCAGGGGTTTCTCCACGTTTGTGTGACACAACTATTTCACCACAGCTCAGCTCCACGTTCTGCAACCTTATCAGCTTACCAAGATCTCCACTGAGCAGAGCGTCTGCCAGGGGTGGATTGCGTTCCTTCAGCAAGGACAGCTCATGGGGGTTGGCTAGCAGCATGTCTCGGAGCAAGGCTGGATTGTCCAAGCCCTGAGGAGACGAAGCTATTTCTCCAGGAGATGAGTGGGGCTGCTGTGCTGCCGGTGGCTGGCGCTGTCGGGTGCTCGATGTACCAGGTACAGCTATACTGCTGAAGTCTATTCGGGGTAAGTCTGTTGGGGAAAATCAATTCAAAGTTTACTCCAACTGACTCCATAAAAGCAAACATTCAAAGGGAACAGAACATTTGCTCACATAATGTTCTCAATGGTAGTAATGATCATTGCAGACTTCTGAGGCCTTTCCCCTGCTCTTCCTTACTACCTACCTTTCTTCTGCTTAAAACACTAAGATTGGAGACTGTAAGAATGAACCAATACAGAATAAGAAAAAGATGAGGTAAACAATGGTGGTGGTGGCTAAGTGCCATTGAGTTGGTTCTGATTCATAGCAGCACTATAGGGTTTCTGAGGAGTGGCTGGTGGGTTTGAACTGCTGGCCTTGTGCTTGTTGTTGTTGTTGTTAAGTGCCATCGAGTTGGTTCCGACCCATAGCGACCCTGTGTAGGGTTTCCAAAGAGCAGCTGGTGAGCTTGAACTGCCTACCTTGCAGTTCAAACAGCTTTGCAGTCTGGCGCATTAAACCACAGTGCCTTGAGCTTAGGTAGTAACAAACTCATGATTTTTGGCTTATAAAATATTGCGGAATATATATCAAGTTTTCATAATATTTATGTTTTTAAGGCGCTCTGGTAGCATAGTGGTTACGAGTCAGGCTGCTAACCTCAAGGTCAGCAGTTAGAAACTACCAGCCATTCCAATGGAGAAAGATGAGGCTTCCTGCTTCCGTAAAAATTTACAGCTTTGGAAACCCTGTACAGGGTCACTATGAGTCGCAACCAACTCCATGGCACATCACCACGTTTTTAAAATATTAAAGCTAAATTGAAACCCAATTCACAAATCTGAAATGTGATTCTTGAAACTATGTTTTTAGATAAAGAATACTATATGCATCAAGTGAACAACACATGGTAAACTCTGCAAGTCTGTGCTAAATATATTGGCTTAGTGCAGTTGTAAAAGTGCTTTGAATACACACTTTCATCTGTGTCATTGCTGCTGATGCTGTGTGCCATGGAGTCGGTTCTGACTCATACGGACCCTGTATATATAGGGTTTCCAAGGCTGTAAATCTTTTTAAGAGCACAAAACCTCCCTTTTTCACAGTGGAGTGGCTGGTAGATTTAAACTGCTGACTTTGTGGTTAGCAGCCCAACAGTAACCCATGACACTACCAGGACTCCTGTGCATCAATGCTAATTCTTCACAGGAGAGAAAACAGAAGGAAAAAGGGACTTGCAATGATCTCAGTGCTGACCAATGATAAAACAGGGTAAGACACTACAACTCTCAGGCACTACAGGAAAGAGACAAGAGGGAAGAAGGGAAGAAGGGAAGGGGGGGTTGATTACTTTATTATTTAGAAGTCACTGAGTTTCTGCTAGGGAGATGGAAAAACTTGGAGATGGATAATGGTGTTGGTTGAATAACATGATGAACGAAATTAATGCCAGGGAATTGTACATGTGTTGTTGTTATGTGCCATAGAGTTGGTTCCGACTCGTAGTGACCCTGTACAGGGTTTCTGAGGCTGTAAATCTTTACGGGAGCAGAAAGCCTCATCTTTCTCCTGTGGAACAGCTGGTAGTTTTGAACTGCTGACCCTGAGGTTAGCAGCCCAATTCGTAATCACTACGTTACCAGAGCTCATTGTATTGTACATGTAATAAATTGCAAATGTCAAAAAAAAAAAGTAAATGCTTTGTTACATATACATTTGTTGTTTTTGATAACTACAATTGAGTTATTTCAGACTCATAGTGACCTTGTGCAGGGTTTCCGAAGAGCTGCTAGTGAATTTGAACAGCAGACCTTGCGGTTCAAACCGACCTTGTGGCCAGTGCTTATCCTACAATGCCATATACTTCCTATGATAAGCAAAATAAAAAAAGTGTTAGTCCTTTAATGAATTTGATTAGAGAGATAATGGTGGTTCTATGGTAGGATCTCGCCTGCCCTACATGTGGTACCCAGTTTGATTTCTGGCCAGTTCACTTCGTGTGCAGGCCACCACCTGGCTCCAACAGCTAACAACACAATATAAAAGCTATATAAGGTAATAAATCCCCCAAACTGGCAATACAGAGGACCACAGATTTATATAAAATGTTCAGAACAAGCAAACAGAAAGTAGACTAGTAATTGACTAAGATACGGACGACTCATTTTTTCTGCCAAAATTTATAACATCATTCGCGGGTCATACAAAATTATCAACTTCAAAATCAGTCTGCTTTATTTGGTCAAATGTTTAATTAACTCACCAGTTTGAACTACAAGGTTGGCGGTTCAAGCTCACCAGCTGCTCCTTGAAAACCCTATACAGGGTTGCTATGGGTCAGAACTGACTCGGCAACACTTCACAACAACAATAACAATGTGGATCAACACTGGACTATAAACCACAAGGTCAGTAGTTCAAACTTACCAGCTGATCCTCAAAAATCCTATACAGGGTCGCTGAGTGGGAATTGACCTGACAGCACTTAACAACAATGTGGATCAGGAGTCCAGATGTGCCATTGTAGGATAAGCACTGGACTGCAAGGTCAGTTTGAAACGCAAGGTCAGCAATTCAAACTCACCAGCTACTCCTTGGAAACCTTACACAGGGTCACTATGAGTCAGAACAGACTTGACAGCACTTAACAACATTAATAATGTGTATCAGCACTGGACTGAAACCACAAGGTTGACAGTTCAAATCCACCAGCTACTCCTTGGAAACCCTATAAAGGTTGCTATGAGTCAGAACTGACTCGATGGCACTTAACATGTCATTCTGCAGTCCTGGTGTGGCACTGTAGGATAACCACAAGGTCAGCTTGAACTGCAAGGTCAGCAGTTCAAACTCATCAGCTGCTCCTTGGAAACCCTACACAGGGCCGCTATGAGCTAGAACTGACCTGACAGCATTTAAACAACAACAATGTGATGGCTGGAACTGTGGTTGCCTTGGCAGGGTCAGCCCAAATGATTTCACAGTAGAGTCCTGGTGTGGTGCTGTGGGATAAAGCACTGAACCACAAGCTAAGTGTGAAAACTGCACAGCAAATTCACCAGCTGCTCCTTGGAAACTCTATACAGGGTTGCTGTGAGTCAGAACCAACTTGATGGCACTTAGTAACAATAATATGACCCGTAGGCCAGATGGTTTCCCACCCCTGCTACACAGGGTTGCTGTGAGTCAGAGCAATTCCATGGCATTTAACAACAACAAGGGCTAGGGGTGGAGTCCTGGTGTGTCACTGTAGGATAAGCACTGGACTGCTAAATGCAAGATCAGTGGCTCAAATCCACCAGCCGGTCCTTGGAAAACCTATACTGGGCCACAATGAGTCAGAGCGACTTGATAGCTCTTTACAACAAAAACAGGGCTGGGGCCACTTCTTTTTGGGGAGATACAAGTGTTCTACGACTGCTTGGTGACAGGTGCACAACTCTGTGAATGCATGAAAACTCATTGACTGGACCCTTCAAATGGATGAACTATATGATATGAGCCTTAGATCTCCATAAAGCCGTTATTTTAAAAAGTTTTTTTAAGGAAGGGAGCAAGAGGAAAGTAAACAAATAGTCAGAATGAGGAGCTAAGCCTGAGTGAGTCCACAGTTCCACAACTCCAAAATGCATCCGATGGTACACACACCAAGTTTGCAGCTCTCCTGAAGCCCCAGGACCTCACACTAAAGGGGATTTTTGAACTCAAGTACAAGTTATTCACCTCTTTACATGGGTTCAATTACCCATTGTCTTCAGACTCTGGCTGAAGCTTATATATGCAGGGGGCTTAAAATGTCTATGGTAAAATTCTTCGATCTTTTAATTCCATTTTCCACAAACTTTTTGAACCCTCCTCATATAAACTACCAACTAGTAAAAAGCTGGAGTCCTGGTGTGGCACTGGATCGCAAGGTTGGTCTGGACCGCAAGGTCGGCAGTTCAAACTCTCCACACTCCTTGGAAACCCTATACAGGTTGCTATGAGTCAGAACCAACTCGACAGCACTTAACAACAACAACAGTAAAAAGCTGTTGGTCTCACTGAGGTAATTAATCTACACAGTGTGCCATCACATCAATTCCAACTCATAGGACTCTAAGATGACCAGAGTAGAACTGCCCTAGGGCTTCCTATGAGTCCTGGTGTGGTACTGTGGGTGAATGTGCTGGACAAGGTTTGTGGTTCAAGCTCACCAGCCACTCCTTGGAAACCCTATACAGGGTTACTATGGGTCAGAACCAACTGAACAGCACTTAAGAACAACAACAATAGGGTTTCCTGGGCTGTAATCTTTAGGGTCAACTAATATAATCAGTGTTGTGGATTGAGAAATTTTTACCTCTACCCGCTACACATTATCTTGCGAGGCCATTCACTTAAGAATAATTTTTAAAAACTTATTTATCTTTACAGAATAAGCTCCGCCCCATTCTTGGCTCTTTTGTCCAAGCAGGACAGTACAACAACAACTACAACAACAGAAACAGTGCACCAGAACTAACAACCTCTCTAAACAATGGAAGATTTGGCTAGCTACTTTGGCAAATTTCTATTTATTGGCCTATTTCCCCACTACTTTTTCTAAAGTTGAGCAGCAGCCCTATGGGACACTAATGTAATCCAGACCAGGCCGAGATGGTGCTTGTGCTTGATGGTCTCTTACAGCTCCAATTTCAAGCTGAATGGAAGCATTGTGTTATAAGCTGAAATCTGCCATCACCCAGGCACCAACTTTAAAAGCAGGTGACCTAGAGACTAAATATTGTTTAAAGAGAACAACCAGAATATGGCAGAGAGTGGAGAAAAACGAGTACAATTCAGCAAGTAGTTCCACATCAGAACATATCAACGTTTCACGGATCATGGACTCTACAAGCATCTGGAGAAGGCTAAGAACTCACTCTTCAAATACAGATGCACACACACGTACACATGCACTTCTACAATTTTATTTCAGGGACACAGAGACTGAAATGTCAACGCACAGAGTGTAGACCATAAACACCTATTACAGATGGAGCAAATACAACAGACAGCAGCTTCTTAGCGCATGATTAACATTGCTGGTTGGGGAGAAGCAGAAATCAGTGGCTCAGTTGCTTTATGTTCATACAGTTCAGAGTAGTGGAGAAAGCACTAAGCTTCTCTGTTTTCATTTATTAGTTACGCAACTGGAAAGACATCATTTTAAATCTGAGTTTCATCTGTAAATGATAAAAAACTGGAAAGAGGGATCACCTCCCCCATAGTAGTTAATGAGATGACATGACATGTGGGTGCAAATGCCAGGATGACTATAGCCCAGAGCTTAACGTCTGTATCACCCAGAGCGACCGTATGCTTATATGAGTGGATGCTAGAGCATTACGAGGTCTTACTTGGGAACTGCACTGGAGGTCGAGGGTCTGCACTCTCCTTCTGTCGTAAAATCACAACGTCACCATCTTTCAAGCCATAAGAAGCCAGTGATCTGTGGTTGTCTGTGAGAGGTCTTTCAGCATAGACAATCTATAACAAGAAAAAATTTAATAGCATAGAGCACCAAGAGAACCTACAAGGCATAAGGCATAAGGACCACAGTCTTTCTCTTAACTAAACAATGTCACTCCCTATTCAAAACCCTTCAATGGTTTCTTATCACACCTAGAGGAAAACCCAAAGTCTGGCCCCCTCTCTGAACTCATGCTGTTCCTTAAATAACAAAGAACAACCTCCCCCTGGGGGTGTGTCACTTGCTCGTCTTTCTGCCCCACTCCAAATTAAACTACTTTGTTTTGTTCTCTGTATCCCCAAATGTCCAGAACAGGGTCCACTATGTTACTAAAACATAATGTGAGGGGACTTCAAAAAGTTTGTAGAAGGCAATGTTCAAGAGACTCCTGTGAACCTGGGTGGAGACCTGGTCAGCCAGCAGTGTGGCAAGACCTGGGGACTCTTGGGCCCAGAGTCAGTGACACAGCCACAGAGGACTAGAGTAGAGAGTGAAGCATCCAGCTGATAAGAGAGGGGATATGCACAAGAACAACCACACTTGCAGATAATACCCACTTGACCTGGCTTCAATGACTGGATGATTGGAGCGCAAACGGAAGAAAGAAGAGGAAAAAAAGCGTAATCTGATACAATTTGATGAACTTGACCTACACCTATGGATGCAGTAGCTCAAAAGAGGAAACAAATCTTTACAGCAAGAATCATTCCTACCCCTTCCACACACAGAGTAGGCAGGGATGGGCAACTTGGACTTGACTACTCAATATGGGTGTGTGGGGGTGGGGGGTGGGGGGTGTGTGTGCTACAAAGGCAAGAAGTGACTGGCTTACAAGCTTTCAAGAGGGAACCTAGATCCAGAGGGCCTGGAGGAAGGTAGAATCTCCAGTGAGTAGTATCTAATCTGTCTAGGCAGGGCTGATGAAATGAAATGCAGGCGTTCTCTTATGATACAATAGTGAATAATTGTTATCAGGACTGATTGTGAGGGTTGGAAATGTAAAGGTAGACATTTTATCAAGGAGGGGAGTGATTAACTTTTCAGTCTAGGAGCGGAGGTCCCTAGGACCATCAAGGGAGAAGAGCAGAGAGCGGGACCCTACCCAGAGAAGCGGTGATGCCAGAGATGGAGGCAGAGACGATGACATGGAGAGCTGGAGCGGTTGGAAATTTGAGCTCCAGAGAGGGAGAGGGAGAGGGGTTGTGTGTTGATGACGGGGGTGGGGGGTGTGGGGATTGCTTGCATACCCTTTGGTTGATGAAGCATGGAGGGGACTGTAACCATGGCCCATGGCAATGAAACTATATACGATAGAATGAATGTAAAACTAATGTTCTCCCATGTAAACTATCACATAATTCACTATAAAACAAACAAAAAGTTTGTAGAAGGCTTCTATTATCTTTTTTTTTTCTATTATCTTTTAATTCCACTTTTAGCCACAAACTTTTTGAAGCTCCTTGTATTTGCTGAATTAAAGGATGATTGAACCTATGCAAAGAGTGAATACAATTTTAGACTTAACTGGGAGCAGGGAGGGAATGGGAATGATTTATTCTGGGCGTGCTGACTACAATACTAGTATACAATGTGCACACTTTTAAAAGATCTTGTACACTGCCATTCTTCTTCTTTTCTACCATCCCCAAAGTTTCTACCATCCCCAAAGTTTCATCATTCTTATGAGTGGAAGATAAAAGTGGGAATTTTTTCAGAAAAGAACAATTAACTACAGATGCTAAAAGGATCAAGGATGTACTACTAATAAAAGTACTTTAAGGACAGCATAAAAGCCAATAAAACACAGAACTGTGGAAAGAAAAGAAACACCTCAGACATACTGTAACTGACTATCAGGGAATATAACCTGCCCTGTATCCTCAGAGTAGCTCAGAATAAACCTCATGCCTAAAAGGCTTTCTTCTTTGCTTTTAGGTATACAAAATACTGGATCACATGCTAACAACTAAGGAACTTGAGTTCTATGCTGGTTCTGTCCATAACTCATGGGCATGGGACCTGCCATTCAGCTGGTTCAGGCCTTGCATTTCCCATGTGTCACACAAACATTACTGGGACTAGAGAATCATGATAGTTGTCCCTTCCAGTTCTTTTGCTGCAAAAGATCTCTTTAAAGGGATGTCACTTTGGTATTTTCAATAATCTCATATGCATATGAAAGTCCAACCGTGAATAAAGGAAACCATTGAAGAATCGATGTATTTGAATTACAGTGTTGAAGAATACTGAAAACACCATGGGCTGCTAAAAAACATGCAAATCTGTGTTGGAAGAAGTATATCCAGAATGCGCCTTAGAAGCCAGGATGGCAAGACTTTGTTTCTCATACTTTAGACGTGTTACACATACAGGGACCAGCCCTTGGAGCACGTCACGTTTGATAAAAAGGCGAGTTAGCAAAAAGGAGGATGACCCCCCCCCACGAGATCGACTGCACAGTGGGAGCAGCAATTGACTGAAACAGGAACAGGACAAGTGTGAGAATGATGCAGGACCAGGCAGCGTGCTGTCTGCTTGTGCACAGAGTCACTATCAGTTGGAGTTGGAACCCGCTTGATGGCACCCAACAACTACCATCTTACTGAAATGTTTCCCCGTGGGTCCTCACAGATCTCATAGCGAGTGTCTGGCACAGAACTGAAAATACAGCACGTAAACTGAAAAACAAGGGATTTAGACTTTGTGCTAAAATAAGGATTAGAACAGGGATCTGTATGTAGTTGCCTCCAAAATCAAATCCTTACGGAATAAGAACAAAAAATTTATTTGCAGAGCTGATGGGTCCAATTATATTTTACAAGTTCTAAATATAACTGGGGAGTCCAGGTGTCACCATGGTTGAAGCTCTCAGTTGCCAATGGAAAGGTTGGTGGCTCAGCCCTATCAGCCACTCTCTAGGAGAAGCATGTGAGTGTCTTTCATAAAGACTGTTGTTGTTAAGTGCTGTCGAGTTGGTTCTGACCCACAGTGACCCTTATAGGGTTTCAGAGGAGCAGCTGGAGCATTTGAACCGCTGACCTTATGGTTCAAACCAACCTTGCAGTCGAGTGTTTATCCTACAGCGCTATACCAGGACTCAAACATTACTTCTCACCCTTAACCTGGGAGTTCAGTGGCTCCACAGGATAAGCACTGGAATGGAAACCACAAGGTCCGTGGTTTGAGCCAACTAGCCACTCTGAGGGAGAAAGATGAGATTTTCTGCTGCTGCAAAAAGATTTACAGCCCCAGAAACCCTATAAAGGGTCATTATTAGTCAAAACCAACTCAATGGCACTTAACAACAAACCTTCAACTTACACAGTTAAAACACTAAAACTCACCATCCCACTCACACTCCCTTATTTAATCACATCTCAGTAAAACTACACAATTATCAACCGTACACAGGGTCGCTATGATTGCCTGGGGGTAAAACAACAACAACAACAACAAGATAAATCTGAGTGGCAAGTGTCACAGGTTGAGGTGAGCAGCAAGAAAGAAGAAGTATGCCAAAGGAAACACCTTGCAGACAGGCTCTTAGCAGGTGGCATCAACAGTGTGAAGCCACCATAATGATGCCACCAGTACTTCAAGCCTTCCTAATCTCCCCAGTTCAGAAACCCAACTCTCAGTATGTTTAGAGATACAGGGCAGTGACAGAGTCTATCTGTACTTACAGGAGAATGTCAGTTCACCCTGAGACCACAACTAGCTGGGGCCTGGCTACCACTACCAACTCCTCTGAAAGGGACATGAGAAGGTCCTGGATAGAGAAGGAAAAATATGGAACAAAATTCACAGTTAAAAAAAAAAAAGACCTGGCTGACTGGTCAGAAAGAGACTATGAGTTCTGTCTGGAACAGAACTCATTTTTGGGGCCCAATTTCAGTCAAGTGGTAGACAGGTATACAGGGGGGATAACAACACTAGTAAGCTATGTTCACCATGGAATGGTCAACCATTTAAGATCAAAAGGGGCAACATTTACTTAAGGGCAAAGTTGAGAAGGGATAGGAAGCAGGGTATAATGGAAGTAGGAAACACATTGAGGAATTGGCTAACTGTTGCTACATGCAAAGAACTACAATCATTGAGATGAAACAAAGTGTTTGATTTGTTGAAGGTAAAACTGATGATCTTGTCTGTAAATCTTCACTGGATTCACACACAAAAATTTCAAAAAAGATAATGTCATTCCACTTATTTACAATGAGGACCCAAAGCTAGGGGACTAGAGTGCTCCTTTCCACAAGACCACTGAACTCTATGTAGAAAATGCTCCAGGGAAGCGAAATCAAAATAGCAGCCACTGTTAAGTAAGCTTCTATTAAGAGTCAGCATCAAACTAGGTTCTTAATCCTCACACCTTTACTGAAGTCTCACAATTACTTACCCCCATTTATGAACAGGGAACTGAAACACTGGAAGTTTACTGACCCAAGGTCACATATCTATTAAGAAGACAGCTGGGATTGCAACCATATTTGCTTGACTGTAAACACCCACATTCTTTACAAATACCATATATAACCTCCCAACCCTAACCCAAAGTGTCCTGTTAGATTAGGTGAAGAACTTTCAGTGAGAGCTATTAAGCCATCTATCCCCATTAAGTGATGTTGATTCCTCAAACATCCTCCAATCCTGGATATGAAAAGAAACACTACCTATTCTTTGGACTCCCATCTTACAGATGCCATACTATTACTCCATCACTAGTTATAGTATTTCATTAAACAATCTAAACAGAAAGGACGGCAGTGTAATCTAATGTGAGATCCAATTAATCAACAAGTTAAGCATGTATCTAAAATGTGGACTACTGCGATTTGCCTCATTGTCCTAGAAATACTGGAGAATGTGGAGCAAACATTCTTCATAAGGATAAAGCAAGCAGGTGTACTCCATTTTAATCCAAGGATACCACTGAGACAAATGAAAGCTTGGTTGAAATTATACCACCACAAAAAAGTGATTTCTTTTTATTAGGCTTTGAATCTATGAAAGACAACTATTTGACAGCATAAGTCCCAGACTAAAACTGTGTGAAGATTTTCCAACTAAACATGAACATCTTATTAGACAAATGGCTTCATATCTCTTCAGTCAAAACAAAGCAAGTTTTAGAGACAGCATTCCAGACACAGACGTGATACTTTCCACTGTTCATGTGACCCAAATCAAGGCCTCCAATGCTATTCAAGTTTTGCCACTATGTTTTTATTGTTGTTAATTGCCACAGAGGTAGTTCCAACTCATAGCGACTCTGTTTAGGGTTTCGAAGGAATAGCTGGTGGGTTTGAACCGCCAAACCTTGTGGTTAGCAATCCAGTGCTTATCCTACAGCGCCACACCAGGACTTAAAAAAGTAGTTTGTACAGCTGAAAGTCAATCTGCAGAACTGGCACAACTGCCTCAAAGGAGGCACCCTAGAGAATGAACATTCTATTCTTAATCAACATTTTAAAAGAGACTAATTAATAAAACCCCCAAACCTTTAACTACCATGTCAAATGTATTCTGGTCTCTGGATTGGAATCTTCAAAGAACAGAAATCTTGACAATGCATTTAGTAGTAAGGGTCATACATTGGCTACAAAAAACCTTTACAACCACACCCAGGAGGGCTGTGAATTGCTGTTGTTGTTGTTATGTGTGGTCAAGTCAGTTCTGACTCACAGAAACTCTGTATAGGGTTTCTGAGGTGCAGCTGGTGGGTTTGAACTACCAACCTTGTGGTTTGCAGACCAGTGTTGATCCTATAGTGCCACACTAGGAGTTGGGGTGGCTGTGCACATCTACCATTCATTGAGTGCACACGATACGGCCAAGAGCTCTACATATACTATTCCATGACATAGGCTGACTTTTACAAACCTTGTGGGAAGCAGTTTTGCAATATTTACCAAAAATGCTTTCAGAAAGTTTGTTTCCAGTACAGTGAATAACTCTTATGGACTTTTCTGCTGTCGTCTTTTAACTCTTAATAAATGACTGGGTCAGACTATTAAAATAAGGTGTGCTTGTGGCCCACCACGCTGTGGATTGGAAAGCTTGCTAATAATGCAAATCAAGTACATGGCCTTGAAACCCCTGTGGGAGTAAAACCATGAAAATTATGAATATGGAATTCTAATGAGGGGACTGGTCAGTTCTGCTATCCCACTAGGCTTTAAAAGAGAGCCAATCCCAGTGCAGAGAGGGGACCTCACTCCTACCAAGAAAGAACAGCCAAGAGTAGCGTGTGTGTCCTTCAGATCTAAGCTACTCATCCTGATAATGTCCTCAACCCAGGAGACAGAGGCTGTATCACTGGAGATAGCAAGCAGCAGCAGCAACAGCAGAGAAATGGCCACAGATGGCAGAGTAAACTTCCTGGCCCACATAGCAGTGGATGTTCCAATCCACAGAGCGAGAGAGCAGAGTGCTTTTGGGCAGGAGGCTTACTAGTGGAGTGGGGTCCCTTCAGACACTGATCGGTGGAGCTAAAGAGCGTTGAACACTTGTCCGAGTAGGGCAGAGGCCAGGCTGAAAGGTTGAGGGCCAGAGATAGGTGAGGCTGTGAGCACAGCTGAGAAACTGTCCTGACTGAAGAACTACATCCCAACTTGTTCCTGATCCTGAATTGTTAACTTGTTACTTCTTTAATGAACCCCTTCTTAATTGTGAGAACTGTGCTAACAAATTATTGAACCCAACAGTGAAGAAGTGAGCGCCTGGGAGGAACGGCTAATGTGAAAAGGTTGGAGAGTGGAAATACCTTAACTTCTGCCTCAAAGGAATCTGCTTTGGAGTGATGTTTGTCTTCATCTTCTCCACCCTACTGTGAAGTCCTGGTGTTGTGCGCACTGCAGGATAATCTTGATAGACCACAAAGCCAATATGAACTACAAGGTCGGCAGTTCAAACCCACCACTCCTTGGAAACCCTATACAGGGTCGCTATGGGTCAGAACCGACTTGATGGCACTTAAAAACATCAATGAAGAGGTCTGATGTCAGAATACCACACCATTCGACATTTTCAACCTGGTAATTCATATATATATATGAAAAACTGATCATACATTTGAGTTATGGTATTGGAGGAGAATACGGAAAGTGCCATGGGCTGCCAAAAGAATAGATCCGTGTTAGAAGAAGTACAGCCAGAGTGCTCTTTGGAAGCCAGTATGGCCAGACTTCGTCTCTCATACTTTGGACATATTGTCAGGAGGGACCAGTCCCTGAAGAAGGGTATCATGTTTGGTAAGGTGGAAGGTTGGAGATAAAAGGAAAACCCCCAGCGAGATGGACCAGCACAGTGGCAGCAGCACTGAGCTCAGGCATAGTAACAATTGTGAAGTTGGTCCAGGACCGGGCAGTGTTTTGTTCTGTTGTGCACAGGTCACTATGAGTGGGTACCAACTCAATGGCAACTAACAACAACAATCCATATGTAAGATTTATCCTGAAAAAACTGCCAGAAACAGGGACAAAGCTTTAAGCACAGGGCTATCCACAGCAATGATAATCATGACAGCTTCAAATCTTCCCCATCTTCAATGCCCAACAATGGAAAAATCATTAAATATGGGGCCTGGTGGGGTACTGCAGGATAAACACTGGACTGCTAACTGCAAGGCTGGTGGTTCAAACCCATCAGCTGACCCTAAGAAACTCCCTATACAGGGTTGCTATGAGTTGGAACAGACCTGACAGCATCTAACAAAGAATTGATACTGGCATTACAGTGTTGACAAAAAATACTGAATATATCAAGGTATATCAAAAGAATGTACAACCTGTATTGCAAGAAGTGCAGTCAGGTGCTTCTTAGGTGAGGCTGGTGAGATTTCTCCTGTACTTTACACCTGTTCTCAGGAGATACGGACTATGGATATCATGCTTGGTAAAATGGAGAGTCAGTGAAAGAGGGAGACCCTTAAGAGTTGGATGAACACAACAGCTCCAACAATGGGGTCAAACAAAGCAACAATTGTGAGGATGGCACAGGACCAGGTAATGTTTCATCTTGTTATAAACAGACAGACAGAACCACTACGAGTTAGGATCGACTCAATGGCACCTAACAACTTATGATACGAAAGTGCTAACAATTTCGTGTTGGCAGAGAAAGTAAGAAATGAAATTGTTTATACAGTTTAGGCCCCATTATGTCTAAAAGCGACATTAACTATATAAAGGGTGGGGGGAGCTTTTAAAAACGTACACTATAGAGTAAACTACCATGACCTCTACTGTGAGACAGTAAGCTATTATTCTTTTATGTTCCCATAGGTTTCAAGTTTTCTATGATGAATATGCAGTATTTACCAGGTAAAACTAACTGCTGGAAAAGGACACACAGTTGGTAGAGTCACAGGAAAACAGCAGAACCCTGAATGAGCTGGATTCCCACAGTAGCCGAACAATGGACTTCAACATCCGGATGATACTGCAGATAGCCTAGGACCAGGCATTTTCGTTCTGATATACATCAGTTTCATTCTCATACACATATGGGTGCTATGAGTCACAGCCAACTCAATACCACCATCAGGAGGAAAAAAAATACACAAAAATTACCTGTGAAAATAAGTATGCCCAAACTGGCTACAACAGAAAATTTCAGTTTCCATTGGCTTAAAATAGTTTTTCACAAACCACAAATCGTGTTGTATACAGAGCTACACTTCCAGGATCGCACTACTGAAATGATTTGCTATTACTTGGTACTTACAGATGCCTTTCACTTGAGGGTCCTTACCCAATCCACCTAAGTTTCACCACAAGCTGCTCACAGAAGCAAATTATAACGTCTCAAAAATATAAAGACACTAATTTAAAGAGAAGCTAAATTCCGATAATTGTTTGAAGTTCACCCAACCAAGACTGCATCAAACAGAGCCTTGGCTTCCAAGCCCACACTTGAATTAAGAGATGGAACATGCCCAGCTTGAATCCCATGTAAAAGCAGAGATGGCTTCTATTCTAAATTTGTTATCATGCTCTACACTGCATTACAACTGCTATAATCAGACTAGAGCTGTGAAAAATTATCACCTTTTCCAAGTGTATGCTTATGCACAGTTGGTGCTGATGTGAAAGACTGAATTCCAAACCAGTGACCCCCAATATGGGGCAGGCAGGCAGGAAAATTCTGGAAAGAAATTAAAAAACAGTGGAACTTCCATTTCCATGTGCTTTATTTCATCCTTTATACTTCATCTATTTTGTACTTGTTTATACATGGAGTCCTGGTGTGGCACTGTAGGATCAGTTGTGGACTGTTAATCACAAGGTTGCTGGTTCAAATCCACCCAGGTGTTCCCTGAAAATGCTATACAGGGTCACTGTAAGTCAGAATTGACCCAACTGCACTTAACAACAACATAATGTACATAATATACTAATTCATGCATATAGTGTGGTGTGGCACTGCGGGTTAATGAGCAGGACTGCAAGGTCGGTTTGAAGCAAGGTTGGCAGTTCAAGCTCCCCAGAAACCCTGTATACGGTTGCTGAGTCAGATCTGACCCTGAACAGGGTTTTCCAGGACTGGTTAGTCAGTCTGAACCACTGACCTGGCAGTTAGCAGTCTAGTGCTTACCCTACAGTGTCACACCAGGATTCCATGTCTTATATGTGTGTGTTAAGTGCCATCAAGTAGTTCCTGACTGAGCAGCCCTGTATAGGGTTTCTGAGGCTGTAAATCTGTACAGAGGCAGAAAGCCTCACATTTACCCCATGGAGTAGCAGGTAGACTCTAACCACCAACCTGGTGATTCAAAATCCATATTTAGAAACATTTTACTAAGGGATAAGTGACTCAAAAAGTTTGCAGACCAGTGCAGTGGTCTGAACACAGGTTGTCAGTAAAGAACAGCTAAGAGTACAAAGTTATATTCCCTTAAAGAAACGGATCCAGAAATAGCAGGCAAAGGAATGGGAATTGAGAAGGTCAATAAGAGAAGTGAAGCACAGAGACCAGGAGACAGACCCGTGAGTGGGAGGAAGGAAAGATGAGTAATGTTGGAGAACCCTGGGAGGTAAGAGCAGCAAAGGGAGGGACTCCAGTAGGTAAAGATGAGGTATTTGTGGGAAAAACTATAATGATGTTTACTATTGTGATTTGATGAAAGGAAATGACTCAAGTGTCTAGGGTGGATCCTGTTCCTGCCTGATGGGCAAGCAAGTGAAAGACAACCGACCACCAGACATCTTAAAATAGATACTGTGTTGTCAGGTTACAATGGAGCCAGCAGAGCAAACTTGAAAAACAAGAGCTGTTTATAGGTATGCGATACTGGCTTCACACTAGAGGAAACCCAGGTTTCTATAAGCTAATATGGCTTACGAAGGAAGTAAATACCAAGACATTGACATAATAACAAGAAAGTATCTGGAGTTGGTCAAATTGTTCAATTAGTAAGGTATTCCTAACCTCAGAATTGCCCCGCTACAGTGCCGGCCTGGACCATACAATTATCTGTCGGTCAATCTGATAACCCTTTTACTTTACTTAAAGCAAATGCTTTTTACAACCATCTCAAAAAAGTACAGGAATGGAAACAATCTCAGTTTTCCACCTTTCCCAAGCCCTAAGAACAACAAGATCAATTTACATTTTAATTTATTTCCCCTACCAGTTGATAATTATAAACAAGGGTAATGTCACAGTTTGTGGCTGTGTGCCATCAGGGTTGATTCTTAGCAACCCTATGTAAGGTTTTCCGAGGCTGTAAACCTCTGCCAGAGCAGAAAGCCTCATTTTTCTCCCCCTGTGAATGTAACAGGTAATGGGAAGAAAACAATTGAAAATGCCACCTTCAAATATTTAAGGGTTGATTTTCTCTCCCTACTTAAACTGCCCTTTCCAAGTTCTCCACATGAGGGATTCTGCAACAGAAACTGGTTTATGAGTTTTTGTGCGTTTACTTTTTACAGAAGTTGCAAAAAAATTCCTTTTTACCCATTTCTTTGTAGCATTTGCCAGACTGTAGTTCAATGACACTTTGCACCCTGAAACAAGTTCTTTCTTGGTAGTCAGCGTTTTGCCAAGGTTCTAAAGTTCGCATAGTGTCAAGGAATCATACTCACTTCTGAACAAAATACTGACACATCTGTTTACGGTAACACAAGGCAGAACATGCTGGAGTGGGGCAATGGTTTTTGGAACTATTTCATAATTGCCGTCGGAAATCAAGATTTATATTCTGGGGCCTTGAAGGACTTTGTTAATTGTCTAAAATATTTAGACTGTCTTCCAAGGCACAGTTACCAAATCAGGATTTAAGGAGTGTTTTTGTGTGAAGGCCACAAAGTTGTCACTAAGCCTGAATTATTTTGAAAACAAATTACTTATAATGTTATGAGGCGGTGAAGTACTTTCCAGCAGGGTAGGGAAATGAAACAAACCCACGAACCATACTAAAGAGAAAATACTAGAGCAAATTAAAGCACATCATACTAAAATGAAAATACTAGATGCTTTTAAAGTAAATCGCTTTAAAATTCAAACTCTGAATTGTGATCTGAACGAGGAATTTTGGTCAATTGAACCAGTACATTAAAAAAAAAAGAAAAAGAATCGAACCAGAAACACATGTGGTAGGGAAAAGAGAATTTCCAAAGACCTCAAAAGCAGGTAGTAGATATTTCAAACTTTCCCCTCGCCTAAAGCACAAAATCTGTGCATTTGCAAAGAAATTCCATATATTTGGGCAGGAACCCTATCCAAGATAGCGAAGCAAAGGAACATGCATCTACCACAGTAACCCAAACTGGTATTTCTGGTTGAGGAAGCAGGGTGTATGAACCCCTGCAAACCCAGGGTTGCTTCTCAGGTCCACGACGACACCCCAAACTCGGGGAGGAGCAACAACCAGAAGGTGAGGAGGCCCTCCCCAACAGCCCATGCGTCCCTCACACCGCAGTGGGTGCGTCTGCGGCCGGTTTCTCCGCTCCCTCCCCTCACACCGTACCCCAGACTGGAGACGTGCGGCAGCTACCGAGTCCGGCTCCCACCCGGATGCGGGGGTGGGCAGGGAAGGGCCATCCCTGCACCTCCCACTCCCCCGTTCTCCATCAGCAGCAAAGGGCGGACGTGAGGCCCCTCGGTGGGGAAAGCTCCGGAGGGAGGCCCGCTCGCTGCCCGGCGTACCTGGCTCTCGGCTGCCGGGATGCCGGATTCGAGCTCGCACAGCGCGCGGAAGTTGTGCAGCTCGAAGTCGGCGTCGACCTGGAGGGAAAAGGTCACCTCGGAGAGGTCCCTCCGCACACAGTACACCGTGAGCAGCATGGCCCGGGCCCGACCCAGCTCGGCTCGGCCCGGGGCGAAGGGGCGGTGGCGGCGGGGCCTGGCTGGTGCTGCGGACGGACTGCGCGGGCTGCTAGCTTGTCCGCTCGCTGGCTGCTTCCCTCCCTCACACACGCTCAGTGACTCACTCCCTCCCGCCCTCACTAGCAAGCACCGCCGCCGCCACCCGCCTGAGTCCGTCTGCCTATCTGCCGGCCTGCCTCCCACCGCTGCCGCCAAGCGCACCGGCCTCCCGGCGCCCCGCCCCGCCGCAACGCAGCTGTCGTAAAGCCCGCTTCATTCCCTCCGCCTTCGCGACGTAGTGGCGGGGCGTGGCCGATAAGGGGCGGTGGGCTGGAAGAGGAGAGTTAAAGGGAGATGCCTGGGGAGGGAAGAAGGAAGGATTAGAAAATGGGGAGGAAGAAAAGGAATGCGCAGAAAGAGAAATCGATTTAATAACCAGTCTATGCAGAACTCTGGAGTCCTGGTGTGGCACTGTGGGTTAATGTGCTAGACTGCAAAGTCGTTTAAACCACAAGATCGGTAGTTCAAGCTCGCCAGCCGCTCCTTGTAAACCCTGTACAGGGTCGCTATGGTCGAAGCAACTCGAGGGCACTTAACAACAATGAAGGACTCTGGACTCTTGGTATGGCGCTGCGGGTTAATGCGCTGGACTGTAAAGTTATTTGACCCGTGAGATCCGTGGTTCAAGCTTGCCTGCCGCTCCTCCGAAACCCTGTCGCTATGAGTCGGAACCAACTCCACGGCACTTAACAACAAAATAGGTCGGAACCAACTTGATGGACTCTTGGTGTGGTTGGTGTGGCCTTATAGGATAAGCATTGAACTGCGAACCATAGGGTCGGCGGTTCAAACCCACCAGGTGCTCCTCGGAAACCTTATCCAGGGTCTCTATGAGTCAGAACTGACTCCACGGCACTTAACAACAACATGCAGGACTCTGCTTGGTAAGCACCACAAGGTTGGTGGTTCCAGACCACCAGCTGCTCCGCAGGAGAAAGATGAGGATTTCTGTTCCCACAAAGATCCACAAGGACCGTAAAGCCTCGGAAACCCTCTACAGGGTCGTTTTGAGTCAGAACCAACTTGACAGCACTTAACACCAACGTTGTAGGACTCCACAACCTCATTTATTCATCCAACAGGGCAGTGTTTCATCAGGTTTGCTATGACTTGGACAACAACATAATATTGAAGCGCTCCCTGGTGGCTCCGTAGGATAAGCAATGGACTGCTAACCACAAGGTCTTCAGTTTAAGCCCAGCAACTGCTCTGCTGGAGAAAGACGAGGCTTTCTGCTCCCATAAAGATTTACAGCCTGAACCATACTGGAGGATTTGTAACAGCAACATGCGGCAGGAGAGGAGGGGCAGGATACAAAAATGGATAAAAATACAGGATCTTGTCCTTAAGGAAATAACCCTGGTAGCGCAGTGGAGTATGCATTGGACTGCTAACCAAAATGTCAGCAGTTGGAATCCACTAGCGGCTCCATGGGAAAAAGATGTGATAGTCTGCTTTCCTAAAGATTTGTTGTTAGATGCCTTGGAGTCAGTTCCAAGGGATCGTATACACAACAGAAGGAAACACTGCCCAATACTGTGCCATCCTCACAATTGTTAAGTTTGAGGACACTGTGTCAATCCATCTTGTTGAGAGTCTTCCTCTTTTTTTTTTTTTTAACTGACCCTCCACTTTGATATCCTTCTTCAGGGACTGGTCCCTTACAACATGTTCAAAGTACAAGAGAGAAGTCTCAGCATTCTTCTAAGAAGCATTCTGGCTGCACATCCTACAAGACAGATTTGTTTGTTCTTTTGGCAGTCCCTGGTACTTTCAATATTCTTCCCCAACATAATAATTCAAATGCTTCGATCCTTCTGTGGTCTTCTTTATTCATTGTTCCGTTTCCACACACATATGAGGTAATTAAAAATACCATGGCTTTGGTCAGGCACACCTTACTTCTTGAATTGACATCTTTGCTCTTTAACACTTTAAAGAGGTCTTTTGCAGCAGATTTGCCTAATGCAATATATCTTTTGATTTATTGACTATTGCTTTCATGAGTGTTGATTGTGGATCCAAGCAAAATGAAGTCTTTAACAACTTCAGTTTTTCTTTATTTATTGTGATGTTATTTATTGGTCTGGTTGTGGATTGTGAAGATTTTTGTTTTCTTTCCATTGTGGTGTAATCCATACCGAAGGCTGTAATCTTTGATCTTCATCAATAAGTTTTTTAAGTCTTCTTCGCTTCCAGCATGTAAGGTTGTATCATCTGCATATCGAAGGTTGTATCATTTGCATATCACAGGTTGTTAATGAGTATTCCTCTAATCCTGATGCTACATTCTTTCTCATATAACTCAGGTTCCCAAATGATTTACTCAGCATACAGATTGAATAAATATGGTGGAAGGATACAACTCTGGTGCACATCCTTCCTGATTTTAAAGCTTTCAGTACCTCCTTGTTCTGTTCTAACCCCTGCCTCTTGATCTATGTACAGGTTTCTCATGAGTACAATGAAATGTTCTGGAATACCTATTTTTCACAATGCTATCCATAGTTTGTCATAATCCAAACAAGCGTTTGCATAGTCAGCAAAGCACATGTAAACATCTATCTGGTATTCTCAGCTTTCAACCAAGATCCATCTGATATTAGTAATGATATCCTTCTTCCACCTCCTCCTCTGAATCCAGCTTGAAATGTTGGCAGTTCCCTGTTGATGTAAATAGAGATTTACGACCTTGGAAACCCTATATAGCGGTTCTACTCTATCCTATAAGGTCACTGTGAGTCAGTAGATTCTATGGCAGTAGGCTTGGTGTGGTCCTTAAGGAAATTTTAGTCTAGTATAGTTTTAAAACATTTTTTCTAAATTAGAAATTGAGGCTCAGAGATAATAATTCCCTTTCTATCCTAGTGATTTAGGGTTAAGAGAAAAAAATTCATTGCTTAGCCAACAGACCTAGCGATCGATTTCAGCAAATTTTGGCCAGTGAAAACCCTATGGATAGTTGTTGTTGTTAAGTGCCGTCGAGTCGGTTCCAACCCATAGTGACCCTGTGTAGGGTTCCCAAGGAGCGACTGGTGAGCCTGAACCACTGACCTCATAGTTCAAACGGCTTTGCAGTCTGGCACATTAACCCACAGCGCCACATCAGGAGTGGAACATTATCTGATATAGTACAGAAACATAAACCCTTCAGGTTAGAAGACATTCACAATATAGCTGGGGAAAAGTTGCCTTCTCAAAGTAAAGTCAAATTTAATGACATGGATGGAGTAAAGCTTTTTGGACCTTTATTTGCTGATGTGACACAACTCAAAATGAGAAAAAATAGTTGCAAATATCCATTAGTAATTGCAACATGGAATATATGAAGTATGAATCCAGGAACAATGGAAGTTGTCAAAGATGAAATGAACTGTATAAAGAATGATATCCTAGGCATTAACAAGTTAAATTAGCTACTTCCACTGGAAAAGATCCATATTTGTGTCCATTCTAAAGAAATGTGACCCAATAGAATGCAGAAATTATCGAACAATATCATTAATTCATGCAAGTAAAATTTTGCTGAGAATTAAAAACTGTTTGCGCATCAACAAAGAGCTGCCAGACATTCATGCTGGATTCAGAAGAGGTCCCTGCTGACATCAGATAGATCTTAACTGAAAGCCGAGAATACCAGAAGGATGTTTACTTGTGTGTTGTTAACTACACAAAGGCATTCAACTGTGTGGATGATAACAAACAGTGGATAACATTGGGAAGAATGGGAATTCCAGAACGGTTCTTTGTGCTCATGTAGAACCTGTACACATAACAGAAGGCAGTCATTCAAATAGAACATGTGGATACTGTGTCAGGGTTGTATCCTTCCCCCATAGTTATTCACTCTGTATGCTGAGCAAATAATCCGAGAAACTGGAATATATGAAGAAGAACATGACATCAGTATTAGAAGAAGATTTATTAACAACCTTCAACATGCAGATGATACAACCTTACTTTCTGGAAATGAAGAGAACTTAAAATACTTACTGATGAAGATCAAAGACTATAACCTTCTGTATGGATCACACCTCAACATAAAGAAAACAGAAATCCTCACAACTGGATCAATAAACAACATCATGATAAAACGGAGAAAAGATTGAAGTTGACAAGAATTTTATTTTACTTGG
>NW_006408608.1:5217094-5218452 GCF_000296735.1 Chrysochloris asiatica
CAACAACAACATGGATTTTTAGAAAACGAAAAGGTCTGCCTTAAAATATGTACGTCAGAATGCTCGTTAGAATCGAGGATTACAATGCTTCATCTCACATTCTTTGGACATGTTAATAGGAGGGACCAGTGCCTGGAGAAGGGCTTCATGTCTGGTAAAGTAGTAGGTCAGCAAACAAGAGGAAAACTCTCAAGAAGACGTGGCTTCAACAATGGACTCAAACATAGCAACAATTGTGAGGATGGTGCAGCACTTGGCAGTGTTTCGTATTGCTATACATCAGGTAGTTATGAGTCAGAACCAACTCGATGGCACCTAAGAACATCACAACAATAGTTTACAGAAAGGAGCCTTGGTGGTGCAGCAGTTAAGTGCTCAGCACTGCCTTTCCACAGAAGATGTGGCAGTTTACTTTTGTAAAGATAAACCAAAACCTTCCCTCCAAGATGAAAACTCAAAGAGAACACACAAGCAGGCATGCACTTACTGGTGACCACGCTGGTCTACTTGTCAGTGGAAGGGGGGAAAGGCAGCAATGAAGGTATGGGCTGAGTTTAACCACATTCCATGGACTCCCATTGACCTTGATATGAGAGAGAGAAGAAGAGATAGTTGGTCTGGAGTGTAGTGAGACATGGACACTCCTAAGCCCATGGACAAGGACATAACCACGGAGAGCTAGAGCTGAGAGTGAAGTGTCCAGTGATATGAAGGGAGGGGAGACACACAAGGATGCCTAAACTTGCAGATAGTACCCATATGACCTAGCCTCGATGGCTTAATAATCAGAACTCGACTAGAAGAAGATAAATTTGATAAAGGAAGAAAGTATAAATTGTTACAATTTTATAAACTTGACCTATACTTATGGAAGTTGTTGTTATTGTTATGTGCCATGGAGTCGATTCTGACTCATAGCAACCCTGTACAGGGGGTTTCCGAGGTTGTAAATCTTTACAAGAGCAGAAAGCCTCATCTTTCTCCTGTGGAACAGCTGGTGGTTTCGAACTGCTGGCCTTGCGGTTCGCAACCTGATTCATAACCACTATGCTACCAGAGCTCCTTACTTATGGAAGTAGTATCTCAAAATACCAATTGAGAGGGAAAGAGTATTCACATCAAGGATCAAACCTATCCTCTCTGTACACAGGGTTGATAGGGACAGGCAACTTAAACATTGGCCTAAACTTAGACATTCCTACCTAAATGGAGGGCTATAACGGCATGAAGTGATTGGCGTACAAGTTTTCAAGAAGAAGTTTAGTTTCAGATTGTACAGAGGAAGGTAGACTCCCCACTGAATAGCTTTCTTCTTGTCTAGATGGGTCTGGTGAAAAGAGATGGGAATAGGATTCATT
>NW_006408608.1:5219331-5219837 GCF_000296735.1 Chrysochloris asiatica
TGCTTATCCTACTGCACCACCAGGGCTAATTGGAAACCCTATGGGGAAGTTCTATAGGGTCCTTATGATTTGGAGTTGATTCCAATGAGTATGGTTTTTTGCTTTAGCCTACAGAACTCAGGAGTCTGACATCTGTATCTTTTCAGCCGGCCTCCTGAGCCCCTCCCTCACTCTCTGACCTCCAGTCACTTTATTGATTTTTAGTTCCTCTGCTTTGTTTCTCATTGCTGCTACCTCATTGCTACAGCATCTTTCCTTGTTGGACCTGTTTCCTTGCTTTGGTAACTCCAGCCCCTAGCACAGTGCCTTGATTGGGCACAGCTTAGAGTCTGCTTAGTAAATATTTGCCAGTTGAAAGAATGATCAGACTGTTTTAAGGCCATTTAACTGATTGGTGGTAGAGGTCTAGAAGGTGAGAATGTGCCAGAAAACTGAAACTGAAATATGAATGTAAATAAATGGAAGCTTGGCCACCTGCAGAGGCAGGTGTTGAACCATAAGGGGGA
>NW_006408608.1:5220426-5228653 GCF_000296735.1 Chrysochloris asiatica
GACAGTAAACTGCTGGAAGGGAGAAACAATGTCTGTTTTGTGATTGGAGGATGGAGAGTAAGGGGGAAGTCTTGGGAGGCAGGTCTGAGGTATTCCCATGGAGACTTCAAGCTACAGTCGCTGGACATTT
This sequence comes from Chrysochloris asiatica, assembly GCF_000296735.1. Lineage (NCBI taxonomy): Eukaryota > Metazoa > Chordata > Mammalia > Afrosoricida > Chrysochloridae > Chrysochloris > Chrysochloris asiatica. The sequence goes on from NW_006408608.1 coordinate 5,220,557, forward strand.
TAAGACCATTCAACTCCTTTTCTCCCAATGTTTCTCAAGCATCAACTCTTTGAAATGAACTTTGTTTGCCTAGCAGTTCCTTTGAGAAAAGAACAATCATACCATCTTCTAGAATATTCAAAGTCCCACCACCTGCTCCTTAGAAACCCTATGTTGTTATCATTGCTAAGTGCTGTCAAGTCAGTTCCGACTCAGAGCAACCCTGTATAGAGTTTCCGAGGAGTAGCCGGTGAGCTTGAACCACTGCCCTTGCAGCTCAAACCAACTTTGAGGTCCAGCGCATTAACCCACAGTGCCACACCAGGACTCCTTGCAAAGAGTCAGAACCAAGTTAACAACACTATCACCACTTGAATATTCTAGTCTTCTTATTGTCAACTAATGCCTGGTATATTATTATCCAAGGAGCACTGGAGGTACAGTGGTTAAACATGTGACTGCTAACTGAAAAGTTGGCAGTTTATGTCCACCAGCTGCTCAGCAGGAGAGAGATGTGGCAGTCTGCTTTCATAGAGATTTAGTGTCCCACATGGGCAAATATTGTATGACACCGCTATTGTAAAAAGTTAAGAAAAGTTTTCCATGCCAAAAGAAACATTTTATGATGGTTACCAGGGGTAGAAAGGAAGTGGGGAATAAAAGAAAAGAAAAAGATTTACAACCTTGGAAACCCTGTGGGGTAGCTGTGTTCTGTCCTATGATGTCACTTAGTTGGATTTAACTCAGTGGTTGGTATATCATTCAGCTTCTTGTGACTTTAGTTCTTTCATTAGGATAGTTATTAAGTGGATTGGGCTGGGCACTCGGTCTTAGTCCAGTTCTTAGTCCTCATGAAAAGCTGAATTTAAGTACTGGATTTATGGGGACAATAAATGAGGTGGCAGGAGACGATGGGATCATGAACTCAAGGAAAGGGAGAGGTCTGAGATAAGAAGTAGGGATCCCTCTTCTATTGTAACAGGAGGGAAGGAGGCAGGGGGGTTAATTGTGAATGCAGGTCAGTAGGTAGGTTTGGTGGTGGAAAACATAAGAATTCCTAGCTGAAGACTGGAATCTTTTTTGTCTCCCTGTAACGGAAGTGGGCAGACCAACTGTAAAGAATAAAAAGAGAAAGTAAAGGAGAGGGGTTGTAAAGGAAACTCTGATTGTTGTTGTTGAGTGCCGTGGAATCGGTTCCAACTTATAGCGACCCTATATAGGGTTTCTGAGGAGTGGCTGGTGAGCTTGAACCGCTACACGTGCAGTTCAAACTGACCTTGCAGTCTAGCACAGTATCCCACAGCACCACACCAGGACTCTGACGGTTGGTGGCTTAAACAAAGAAGGGTTTATATTCTTACAGGAAGCTGCACTGGTTCAGTGGCTCAATGGTATCAGGGCCAATTCTTCCACAGTCCTTGTGGCCTTTCCCAAAGGACCCGGAGAAGGCTGCCTGTCTCTACTTCATGTATTACTTTTCTTCTTAAAGGCAGGAACTTGAGGTCCAGAAGGACCCCAGCAGATTCCTGCTTACATGTCATGTCACATAGATGTAAGAGAGGCTGGGAAAGTGAGCGTTTAACTTGGTTTGGGAATGGGTGTTAGACAAGACACACATTGTGCCAGCTATGGGGTGAATGTTTTAAATAACCATTAAAAACATTTCTTTTGAAGCAAGTTGAAGAGAGAAATAAAGGATCCCAAATGGTGTCACAATTCAGCTGAGGTTGTAATCATGGATTGACTGATTTTGCTCTGTTATAGTTTTTCCATCGGTGCTCAGGTGTCCAGTGTGGAATGGTATCTCCCATCCCATATGCTCTTCCTACACTGTGACATTCCCCTCATCTAGAAGGGAAATCTATGTCCCTCTGTGTATCACCATGGTATAAGCACTCAACCTCAAGGTTGGTTTGAACTGAAAGGTTGGCAGTTCAAACTCACCAGCTGCTCCTCAGAAACCCTATACAGAGTTGCTATGAATTGGAACCAAATTGATGGTACTTAACAACGATAACAATTTCTTAAATCATGGCAGACTGACTCTGTCACAGGTAACATTGTGTTACTTTTAACGATAGGTCACAATAGGTATGCAGCTTCTACTTGGTTTCTTAGAACTTTTGCTATTAGAACTCAGCAGCCATACTATAAGGAAGCCCAAACTGCCCCAGGCAGTGTGAATATTCTAGCCTGAGGTCACAGTCAGTGAACAGAAAACCCCCCAAGCATCTGAGTGAGGACACCCCCAGGCGATTTCATCTTCAGCTGTTGAGTCATCACCAGACTTGGAGTCTCCCCAGCAGACTCATGGAGCCCACTCCCATGTACCCTTTGTGAATTCCTGACTCACAGAATCTGTGAGCATAATAAAATGTTTATTTTATTTCACCAAGTCTGGGATGGTTTGTTATGAAGCAATAATAACTGAAACACCAAATATAGAAACAGCCAATAAACTCCTTAACAGCAACAACAAAAGAATTCTTAATTGCAGTATAATAGACAAAAAGAAAAGTGCATGTATCTTAAGTGTATATAGCTCAATGAGTTCTCAGAAATGAACACATCTGTATGGACAGCACTTAGTCCTAGTACCTCGGAAGCTCCCCTATCCTTTCTTCCAATAATTTTCTCTCACCATAAAATGCAACCACTGTTCTGACTTTTTACAACAACTCCCCCTCCCCCAGTTTTCTACCATATGTAAATGGAATCACACAGTATGTAGAATTGTGTCTGGCTCCTTTTACTCAACATTAAGTGGGTTTTGTCCATATCGTTGCATGTAATCTTAGCTTGTATAGTTTCATTGGTGGTTTGTGTATTGCTAGAGTCCTGGTGTGGCACTGTGGGCTAATGCGCCAGACTGCAAAGCCATTTGAACTGCAAGGTCGGTGGTTCAAGCTTACCAGCCGCTCTTCAGAAACCCTATACAGGGTCTCTATGGGTCGGGATTGACTCGACGGCACCTAACAACAACAACAACATGCTGCTGAATGGAGTCCTGATGGAGTGTCATAAGCACTCAACCTCAAGGTCTGCTTAAACTGCAAGGTAGGCAGCTCAAAACCACCAGCCGCTCCTCAGAAACCCTATACGGGGTCACTTGGAGTCAGAACCAACTCGGTGGCACTAAACAACATGCTGCTGATCGGGTTTTAGTGGACCTTCCAGAAAAAGACAGACTAGGAAGAAAGATTGCTGACCTACTTCTAAAAATCAGTCAGTGAAAACTCAATGGATCACAACAGTCTAACCTGCAACTGATTCTGGGGATCGCCCAGGACTGGGCAGAATTTTGTTCCATTGTACATGGGGTCTTCATGAGCAAGGGGCTGCCTGGGTGCCATTAACAACAATAACATTCTCATTGCTGTACAATATTTGGGTTGTGAATATTCCACATCCATTTGGAGGTTGATGGGCATTTGAATAGATAGCATTTTATTTTTTAAAAAAGCTTTTATTGTAAATTAAATGATAGTTTACCTGGGAGAACATCGGTTTTGCACTCATCCTATCGTATTTCGTTTTATTACAATGATTACAATCCCCTCCATGCATCATCATTCAACAGTATTTGCTTTTATTCCCTCTGCTTTTTTGTTTTGGGATGTACACAAAAACACTCAGGAATATATAATCATTTAAACAACCAAGGGCACATTCTGCAGCCTGCTTCCTGGCTGCCAGTACATAGTCTTCCTCTTTCTCCATGTCCTCATCTCTGCCTCCAACTCTGGTGTCTCTGCTTCTCTTGATAGGGTCCCACATTCTGCTCGTGCTCTTCTCCCTTGATGGTGCTAGGGTCTTCTGTTCCTGGAATGTAAGATTAACTACTCCCCCCTTTTTGCTAAGGAACTTCTACCTTTACTGTTGTGACAGTCACAGTCAGTCATGATAACAATTACTCACTATTGAATCATAAGAATCATATACCCATCTCCTTTCATCAGACCTGTCTAGATAAGTTGAAAACTTGAATAGATACATTTTTCCTTAAATACTTTGGTTTGCAAAATTTGCAATCAAGAGTTCTAATATAAGCCCACATCTGCAAATCCAGGCTACACACCCTATTGAGCAGCCCTGAGCTCTCCCACTTGCAATCATTAAGTATTAGAAGAAAGTTTAAGTTTCTCATGCATTCATTCTGTAATATATTCCAGTACCTACTATATACAAGATGTTGATTTAGGAAGAGGGCGGGAGAGGAAGTTAGAGCCTAGCCAGATAAGGTTCCCCCATATCATGGAGGGTTCATTTTGGTAGAAATAACATCAAAATAGAAAATAAAATAATTGCAGAGTTTGGTAACTACAATAGAAGAAATAAAAGGAACCCTGGTAGTGTAGTAGGTTACAAGTTGGGCTGCTAACTGGAAGGTCAGCAGTTCAAATCCACCAACTACTCCACTGGAGAAAGATGAGGCTTTCTGCTCCCATCAAGTTTTACAGCTTGGAATCCCTATACAGGGTTGCTATGAGTCACACTGACTCCATGGCACACAACCACCACCACCACCTTAGTAGAAATAAACAGGATGATGTCATTGAGCATGAGTGGTGGGTGGACATATGTGGAATGTATAATGTAGAGAGAAAGTTTTGGTGAAGATGCACCTGTTGTTGTTGTTAAATTACTGTTAAGTTAGTTCCAACTCAAAGCGACCCCATACACAACAGGACAAAACACTGCCCAATCCTCCGCCATCCTAACAATAGTTGTTAAGTTTCAGCCTATTGCTGCTGTCACTGTGCCAATCCATCTCACTGGGGTCTTCCTCTCTTTTTGCTGACCCTCCATTTTACCAAGCACGATATCCTTCTCCAGGGACTGGTCCTTCCTGATAATATGTCTAAAGTATGAGAGACAATGTCTCATCATCCTGGCTTCTAAAGAGCATTCTGACTGTACTTCCAACACAGACCTGTTTGTTCTTTTGTCAGTTCATGGTACCTTCAATATTCTTCTCCAACACCTTAACTCAAATGCATCAATACTTCTATTGTCTTCTTTATTTATTGTCCAACTTTCACGTGCATATGAGGCTACTTAAAATGTCATGGCTTAGGTCAGGCACACCTTAGTCCTCAAGTTGATATTTTTGCTCTTGAACTCTTTGAAGATGTCTTGTGTAGCAGATTTGCCTAATGCAACATGTTGTTTGATTTCTTGGCTGATGTTTCCATGAATATTGATTGTGGATCCAAGCAAAATGAGATTTTTGACACTTCATTGCAACTCATAGGGACCCTATAGAGGGTTCCCAAGGAACTATTGGTGGATTTGAATTGTTGACCTTGTAGTTACCCTACAGTGCCACCAGGACTCCAAAATGTACCTTCCTGTTGTTAAATACAGTCAAGTCGATTCCAACCCTTAGCGACCATGTGTAGGGTTTCCGAGGAGCAACTGGTGAGCTTGATCCTCCGACCTTGCACTTCAAACAGCTTTGCAGTCTGGCGCATTCACCCACAGCACCACATCAGGACTCCAAAATGTACCTTAGGAGGTGATATTCGAGACCTTAGAGATTAGATATTAGTCTTCAGAAGTGCCAGAAGATGAGTTTCTAGGTAGTGTGAACAGAAAATGCAAAGGCCCTTAGGTGAGAAAGAACTTGGTGTCTTGTTAGAAGAAAGGAGGCTGGTAAGGATGAACTGAGTGGAAGAGAGGAAAAAGAGATAGAGAAGATTTGAGAGGTAAGAAGGTGTTAGGTTATCTAGGGTTTTATAGACCATTGTTGTTGTTGCTGTTGTTAGGTGCCATCGAGTCGGTACCTACTCATAATGACCTTATGCACAGCAGAATGAAACACTGCCCAATCCTGGGTGAACCTCATTACTGTTGCCACACTTGAGTCCATCGATGCTGCTACTTGGCCAATCCGTCTCGTTGGGGATCTTCATCTTTTTCTCTGACCCTCCACCTTACCAAACATGATGTCCTTCTCCAGCAACTGGTACCTCCTGACAATATGTCTGAAGTATGAGAGACGAAGTTTGGCCATCTTGGCCTCCAAGGAGCACTCTGGTTACACTTTTTCCAAAACAGATCTATTGGTTCTTTTGGCAGTCCATGGCACCTTCAGTATTCTCCTCCAACACCATAACTCAAATGCATTACTTCTTCTACAGTCTTCCTTATTCACTGCCCAGCTTTTTGCATGCATATGAGGCCATTGAAAATACCATGGCTTGGGTCAGGCGCACCTTAGTCTTCAAGCTTACATCTTTGCTCTTCCACACTTTAAAAAGGTCTTGTGCAGCAGATTTGCCTAATGCAATACATCGTTTGATTTCTTGACTGCTGCTTCCGTGAGTGTTGATAGTTGATCCAAGAAGAATGAAGTCCTTGACAACTTCAATCTTTTCTCCATTGATAAGAACGTTGTTTATTGGTCCAGTAGTGAGGATTTTTGTTTTCTTTACACTGAGATGTAATCCATACTGGAGGCTGTGCTCTTTGATCTTCATCAGTAAATATTTTAAGTCCTCTTCACTTTCAGCAAGCAAGGTTGTATCATCTGCATATCGTAGATTGTTAATGAGTCTTCCTCCAATCCTGATGCCACGTTTTTCTTCATGTAAACCAGCTTCTCGGATTATTTGCTCAGCATACAGGTTGAATAAGTATGGTGAAAAAATACAACTTTGTCACACATCTTTCTTAATTTTAAACCATTCAGTGTTCCCATGTTCTGTTAGAATAACTGCCTCTAGGTCCAGGTACAGATTCCTCATGAGCACAATTAAGTGCTCCGGAATACTCATACTTCGCAATGGTGTCCATAGCTTATCATGATCCACACAATCAAAAGCCTTTGCGTGGTCAATAAAGCACAGGTAAACATTTTTCTGATATTCTCTACTTTCAGCCAAGATCCATCGGACATCAGCAATGATATCCCTTGTTCCACGGCCTCTTCTGAATTCAGCTTGAACCTCTGGAGGTTCTCTGTCAATGTACGCTTGCAGCAGTTTCTGTATTGGCATTGAAGTTTATTCCAAATGCAATGGGAAGCCATTGTGAAGATTTTAAGTAGAAAAACGATAACACCCGATTTAAGGTTTTAAAAGATCATACTGTCCAAAAGTAAACCTTAACATTGATGATCAATTGATTCTCAACAAGAGATATGCAATGGGAAAAAGAATAAATACTCTTTTCAACAAATGCTGTTGAGACAACGGGACATCCACAAGCAAAGAAGAGATGTTGGACCCTTACATCACACTGCACTCAGAAATTAGCTCACAATGGACCTAAATAGAAGTGCTAAACCGATAAAATATTAGAAGAAAATTGGGAGTAAATCATTGTAAACTTGGGTTAGGCAAAACCTTCTAAGATATGACACAAAAACATAAGCAACAAAAGAAAAATAGGCAAATAGGACTTAATTAAAATTCAAAAGTTTTAGACTTCAAAGGACACTAAAAAATTGGAAAGCCAACTCAAAGACTTATACACACACACTTAAAACACCATATTACTGTTGAGTTGATGCCATCCCATAGTACCCTATAGAACAGAGCATAACTGTCCCATAGGGTATCTAGGGCTGTCATCTTTATGCAAGCAGACCGCCATATTTGTCTCCTGTGGAGTGGCTGGTGGGTTCGAACCATTAACTTTTCAGTTAACAGCCAAGGGCACCACTGTGCCATAATAGTCCTTTACTCAGAGTTTTTGTTGTTAGGTGCCATCGAGTTGGTATCGACCCATAGCAGATCTTATGCACAGCAGAACGAAACACTGCCCAGTCCTGGGCCAACCTCACAATTGTTGCCATGCCTGAGCCCACTGATGCTGTCACTTTGTCAATTCATCTCACTGGGGGTCTTCCTCTTTTTCTCTGACCCTCCACCTTACCAAAAATTATATCCTTCTCCAGTGACTGGTCTCTCCTGATAATATATCCAAAGTATAAGAGACGAAGTTTGTCCATCTTGGCCTCCAAGGAGCACTCTGGCTGCACGTCTTCCAAAACGGAACTATTGGTTCTTTTGACAGCCCATGGCACTTTTAGTATTCTCCTCCAACACAATTCAAAGGCATCAATTCTTCTACAGTCTTCCTTATTCACTGTCCAGCTTTTGCATGCATATG